>NW_020216106.1:148996-368363 GCF_003070985.1 Temnothorax curvispinosus | reverse complement strand
GTAAAAAGTTTTTACATTTTAGCAATCAGTTTAAGTGTCCTACATAATTATTTTGATAGTCCAACAAAATTATTTTTAGATCTGTATCTAGCTAAATTTTTAGATACTTTAGCAAAACCGTTCTTTGTACCTACTATAAATACGAAATTTATTTAACGATACACACATTGATACGATCGATGTGCGCACATTCATATAAAATCTGTGTTACAAAGAGCAAAGAACATTTAGCCTCACCACATTGTGCATTTCGAATTTAATAGTAAATTGCGCGCTCAAAGAGGCACGAAATACAAACGCGTATATATACTGCTGTAACGTTGCTTGAGATGTTAGGCGAGTGTTTCGCAGAGTTCTCGACGATATAACAGCTGAACGCAATGTCGCGGTGCTTCGAGTTTCACCAAGCTTCGATACCGCAGTCTAGCCGCTCGAATTCGCGGATTTGTTCCTATATAGGCAGCCTTGTCATCGGCTTCCATTAAGGAATACGTGGTAAATCTTTGGGCCCACGATCCTTCACGCACGGGATATGGCGAAAGTTTGCAAACCGATTCCGAGACTTGTCACGGAGTTTACGATATATATCCCCACCTCTTGCCCGTAGTTTCCATCCAATTCCTGTGCACCGCCGGCATCTCGTTTCCTCGAAATGTTGCCGATGGCGCAACGAAATTTACCGGCCAGTCAGGACTCTGGAAAGGGTTTCCACGCTAGTGGGATCGAATTGAAGACATTCTAATCATTGTTGTGTACTTCTAGTTTTAGCCTTTATTGATAGTTAATATTATTAAACGTCAAATTAAAAATTTACGTGAGATATTTGGACATGTCTTAAGCTGCATTTTTCCAATACAAATCTATATATAAGTTTCGACGCAGAGAATTAATAAAATAAATATAAAACATTTTGTAAATATATAATATCAAATTTTCCCAAAAAGAATTTGGCAGTGAGTGAATTAAAGACCTTTTTGCGAAAAAACTTTAATTATCGCTTAAATATTGTATTTTGTAAATGAAAATTTCATCTAACCTTCTTTCAAAGCATTACATATGCGACTGCATAGATGATTAGCCACATATAAATATTAATAAATAACAGAACTAAAAAAATATAAGAGACACGTTTTCGAAAGTATGACTTCATTATTTTTATTCTGTATTGTACAATCGCAAGTCGGATCGAAACGTAATTAAGCACATTAGTTACGTTTAACAGCTTGGACAGTAGGACAGTCATTATTATTAATTGGTTTTAACTGTGACGCAAAAGAAAAAGATGAAAAGATTCGCTGCGTGTTGAACGAGATTGTCAGGGCCGTTACCGTATCTCCCTTTTTTTTCGTCATTATCCGCGCGAAATTATGGAGAATCTCGTAGCATGTGAAAATTGTTTTAACGAGTTGCAGAGATTGCGGTGTATAACAACCGTCCCCGACTGCAAAGTACTTTAGCCTCCAGCCGGAGAATAACTGGAGGAGGCCGGAAACTAAATACGTTTACTGCGGCCCATTACAGGCTCTCGCGTAGGGCAGAGGCGTGCATTCGCCGTTCTCGCCGCACCTGATGAATATTACTGTCTAATATTACCAGCCGTTATCGCCCATTTCCCGGCCCTGATTGAGAAAGAAACGCGACGTTGAAATACAGTTGCAGATTTGATCGAGAACGTAATACCATTACTCGTTTTTACGAATTTGGAATGCACTATAACTTCGAGAAGTAATATTTAATTTAACGTTGTGTAATTCTTACGAATGGTCCATTATTCAATGATACTGTTTTATTATGGAGTTTTAAGTTTTAACTCTTCTGATCTCTAGTCGAAGAGCAAGAATAGTCTTTCCGAAAGTAGAAAAAATTTACTTCACAAAAAGTCATTATTCAGGTCAGTTGTTTGCAATTAAATAACTATAACTGTTCGATATCGAATCTTTTTCTATGCCATAATATCTTTCGACAGCTTCTAATTTATTTATCGCGGACAATCGATATTATTAGCTTTCCGGACGTTTGCCGCGAAGAGCGACAGAAAGTTTTCAAACAAATACGAGTTCCATTATTTCATTGAGAGTTCATTATATATTCATTTTGTCGCGAACGTGCTGCAGCATTTCTATCAAATGTGAATTTTTTGATCCATCAAAGGAGATTTCCGTGATCGGATGATTGATGGTGATATGTCTGTGAAAGAAGTGAGAAATGATAGAACAAAATTCTTTTTTTCTATCTTCTTTTTTTTTACTGTATTTTAATCAACGTATATTGATATTGTATTACTCTTAATATAATTATAATATTTATGATCTCTAGAAATCACGATATGAATTTTACCACTTAAAGTTTTTAGCATTTCATTACTGCAATGTTTTATATAATTTCACATATATATACAGAAGAAAGAATTGTGTGCATCTTTTTTATATTATGTACGAAGTTGAATAAAAAAATAAACTAATTTATTTGCTTGCTCCCAATTATATTCGATATGTAGCACATATTAATAAAAAATGCCGAGAAGATCTCTTTTTAGTTAAGTTCATTATTAGATAATTGTATTATTTAATTTTTAATTAACACTTATTCTACATTATTAACACTTATTCCATATTTCCATCTAAAATCGACATTTCCATTTAGAACTAATAGTCGAAATTGCATTTATTTAGATATTAATTATTTACAAAATGAAAAAAAGAATCCAGTATAAATCGATCGAATTCAAATTGTAACATGCAAATAAACTAATTTATTTCGACGTGCAATGCAAGATAGAAATATTTAATCTTTTCTGACCTGACAAATACAATACACCTGCAATCGTAAAAACCGTAACATTTAATCGTGCAGTTATAACGTAACTTTCAGTTGGACTTATTATCGTAATGCTTGAACAAATTTTAATTACGACCAAATCTTTTTTTTCCGCTCTCTTCGCGGTATCTTTATTCAATGGGGGGAGCGTCTAACTTCGTTCTGTACATGGCTTGGCCGTATTACAGGCGTGATTACGAAAGTTGTCAACTTGATTAAATGGTTCTGCTTCGGCCGAAGTTGGCTCAAAGGGATAATCGTGTGAGGTGTCCGCCCGGAGCTACGCCAGAACTTTCTTAAACTGGACGGAGATTGGAAGACTCGTTTTCGCGAAGGGAATTCGGCGATACTGTTTCAGTCACGGCACCGGCGCCGGCGCCGGCATAATTATAAGCTACCGGAACTTTGTAGGTAAAAGTTCGAGTTTTTCCACGCTGAAGCGAGTCTTCCTTGACCTATCGCTCCTTTTATTTTGTTGTTGCGCGAACAGTGTATTAACTCTACTCTATTTAATTATACCGCGTTAAAAATGCAAACGCTGTTACGTATGTAACAGCTTCTAGAAATTTTTAGTAAGTAACAAGTAATGTGCCCAAGGGAGAAGCTTGAGGTAGATCCTCGTCTGATCGTGGCGCGCACATATTTACTTAACAAGGTAAAGTGGCGCTCATTAAATAGGAGTATTGCTGATTTATGAGTATCTAGGGACGAAGATTGTTGCGAATAATACATACGTAAATTTACTAATATTTATTCAACATTAACCATATTTACACGCAGTCTAATATTTTGATAAATAAAATGAATTTTTCGTAATCTCTCCAGATCGGGGAATGCAAAGCATTAATATTTTCGATCGACAATTATCATACGCGACTCAGTTTCTACGCGAGCGAGCTTAACTGGCGAGATTTATAAGCACGGAAATGAAATCAGAAAATGAGCCCCGCGCGATCAAGGGCGCCGTGACACGAATTCGGGGAGGTGGCAGCGAGGTTTAAACATCGTCGCTAACCGGGCTGGTTATTAAATCGTGCGGCTATAAATTGCCGCGCAATTTCCCGCGAAACTTAGTCAATTTCCACGAACGTGAATTCCCGCGCCCGTCCCAACAAGTATTTATACACCCATCGTACGCTTATTTGGTGCGCATTTCGGATTGCATTTTATTCCGCGGTTTATTTTCACCTGCTCCTTCACACTTCGTCAAACATTTGAGAAGAAAGATAATTGTGGTTAGAGAATTCCAACCACTAACAGTCAATTAAAACAATAAATCTATGCGAATGGCGTGACAATGCCATATAAAAATAAATTACAATCCCTTCTCTGCTTCTAACAAGTAACTGCCATATAAATCTATAAGTAAGATCCCTACACGATGTAGAATTTAGAAGCTCACTTATGTGGGTCGTTAGACGTCTCAAAGGTCCAATCAGCCTAATGTGAATTCGTACTTTAATACGAGTTGGAAGATAAAGCCATGCCTATGGGATAACGTCGACGGGTGACGCTTCGTTAACAGGTGATCGTAATGAAGCCTGTATCGTATCGACAACGCTCGTTTTCCACGTCGGCGTGAAGTCGTGTAACTTCGTTTGACAGTGTAATCATTCTCCCGACGGGACGATGTAATACCGTGGGATTGATGGTTCCGCAGGTGAGCTCCATCTTCGAGTGGTAGATAGACTCGACGTCGAAGCTAACCCATTTTTTTCTACTGCAATGCGGCACGATGCAACTAAGTATTACATTACGTTACTCGACCCGCTATGACTAAATATCTCATCGTAAGTGCCTTTCCGTGTGAAGTACTTTTATTGCGCTTAACTTTTCAGTATGCCCGTGCACTCTGATTTATTGGCGCTATGAACAGACTTCCGAGTACAACTTTAACAAAGAAATTTATATCGAGCGCGACAAGCCTCTCACGCTCAAAATTTTTCGCACCGAAAAAATACGCTTTTACGTGGATAATGTATGTAAACTGAATAAAAACTCTATTTTTTGAAACGTTTTATCCTACAAATGATTAATTTTAATATGTAAATAGAAATATTTCATATTTCTACTAATAAAGGTATAAGAAAATTATGCAAAAAAAATAAAGAACTTATACATAAATTAAATCTAAAAGCATGTAGATAAAGTTAAAATATATTTAATTAAATCGCGATTATTATTTTTTTATTTTTAAATGCGAGAATCACGAGAATTCCATGCGGAACTCGGCACGACATTCACTTGAGTGATGTCAAATCTTGAACCTGCACGTCGTTGGGCGACTTCATTATGATCGGCCGTTAATCGAGCGTCCCTTGAACATTAGCTTATCGTTCGACCCATTAAGATCGGAATGATTAGAGATACGCCACGGTGTCTGTACCGTGCGCAGTATTATCAAAATCTACACACCAAGATATGCCTTGTAACCCGATCGTTTACTAATCAGGACTTCGGACCTTCTAATTTGCAGCAAATTCGAGACACGCGAACCCGAATCTACCTTTGATATTAATCCATTCGTGCCCGTATTTTCGAAAATATCCGCTCGACCTGGTCTTCATGCAACTTTAGGAAACTTTATTGATCCTTAGCCTTTGATTCAGCACTTACGCGCCGGTTAACAGTTTTCATCAAGTTCTTTGGTCATCGTAATTAGAACTTTTAAGTCTAGTTAGGATCGAATCAAAAGTTATAAAAGTATAAGGTATAGAAGTTTAATTGCACTTGCATATGTAAGTGAAATATATATATATATATTTAATTATAGAAATAATTTTTTTCATGACATTTACCGCAATTCTAAATCATAAATAGCAAATTTCATCTATATAAGCCATGTAATTAATAAAATTACAATAAACAATAATGTACAAAGATATCTAATATATTTATCTAAAATATAAAAATATTATATGTTATATTTATATATTATATTTATATTTATAGATATAATTATATTTCAACTAAATACGTGATCAAATAATAATATCCGTATAACATTCAGTTATTACCAAAAACTTATTTGAAGAAAATCAATACTTCCAAAGAAAAATTAAATATAAAATTTTATTTCACGCAATATCAGCTCATTGAATTAAAATTTCTTTATTGGTTCTTTGAATTGCAATCTCACTGTTGCTGTTATTTAATCATGACAGCTCGATTCTAGTACAGCTTTAACAAAATGTGTAGAAATGTTACTGCATGCACGTGAAATGAACATCTCATTTGACGTAGACACGTAAACAATTATTTACTAGAGTTCTGATGAAAATACCGCTTTGCCTAGACGCTCAATAGGTCAAACGTAAAGGGAATCAAATATGGTGAGCACGAAAGGGCAGATGGTTATATACATGGATGGTTGAGAGAATGTGTACATATAACAGAAATGACACAGTTAAGGTTCATCCAAATTGAAGCACGCGTGCACTGTAACGGTATGAGTGTGCACGTACGTCAGCTTAAAAGCTTCCTGTTTAAACTTGTGCAACTTCTCAGCGCGTATACATGTCCCAGAGCTATTTCACTTTGCTCAGGTTTTGTTGACAGTCTCACAGATGATCCTCTCGCAATAAAAATTTGGATATATATATACTGTCTTTTATTACACAGTCGTTTTGTTTCTCAATATTGTTCTCTCTCCAATTAAAATAAGGATAATTTTGCTATTAAATTAAGCAGAGAGATTGTTAGACAAACAAGGTAATTATGATTCATAAATAAGAAACACTCTATAATAATACAAGAATTATAATCAGATATTTGCAGCAAACTTCAACACTTTAAAATCGTGCGAGGAAAAGGGATTTAAAATTATAATTTATGTGATTTGTGAGAGAGAGTTGATTGATTAGATTTATAGTCATGTTATATGTAATTCTACATAACATGACTTTTATTATTTCTCTACTGATTCATTGTATTTTTTTTTGTATTTTTGTATAACGCAAATACGATTAATGCCAAATTTTACTACATCCACTTATGGATACAACTATAACCTTTATTACAAATATTGACCCATGCTCCATGCAATTGCGAATTGAAACGCACGTAAGAACCGTACGTTTTGCAATGCGCATGTCGCTTATGTATGCCGCGCTCGTGAGAGAATAAAGGCAGTCGAGTATTCAGGGTGTCGTTTTATCGGGCTGACTATAATTCCGAACGATTTCCGCGGGGCGACTGAAACAACCGTGAAGCTCGTTTGCAACGCTCGTATTGTCGCCAACAAACGTCGCTCCGAGGAAATCGAGTTCACCTTACTTAAATCGTCGCAAAAGTTCCGTTGTTTTGCGAAATAAATGAAAATAAACGACGGTGTATTTGCTAGTACAAGGGCATTTGCTAGTATCCTGTCCGATTATAGGCGCTCAATTGAGGGTCTAAATTGGATAATCTTAAAAGGAAGGAAATCGCAATTTTTTCTTCCTCAGATTAGGTAAATTTCACAATCGCTTATCTACGCTATGTTAATTATTTTGATTATATTGCAATTTTGACCATGCAAACATATGTAAAATATCTGATATATTTGAAAAGTTGATCACTAACAATAAGTATTACAATTTATATTGCATACTGCGAATTAGAGATTATTTTCTCCTCGAATATTAATTAAGATAGGTATAGTCACTGGCTGATTCTTCCGACGATAATAGATCTATTACGTTAATTGAAGTATCAGGCCGGGGCCGAGAGTTTCAGATTCATTAATGTTTCACATATCGCAAGCTACCAGGCTACGAACTGGGTCACATTTAGTCGCGACGAATCTAAGATGGTATCTCTCTTGTTGAAACATTCAATCCGAGCAGTGAGAAGTTAGGTGATATCCAATGTTCTTCATGCTAATGACGTAATAGCAGCAAAGCCGAGACCCTTCTAGTGAAAAAGTTAATATTCAGTTTATCACAGCTTGCAGCAAGAAGAGAGAAACGGGACAGATGAATCAAACCAGGACATCATTTTAAAGATGGGATACTGAATTCCTGATAAAATTCTATAAAAGTAATGTCGAAATTTAGTAAAGAATATACGGTATATTTATTTCTTCGAAGCTTAGTTCGCGAAAAATCCTTTTTCAATAATTTCTAAATTTAAAATCATAGATACTCCGATATCCTTGTTAACGAAAATTTCCTTTCAAATTCATTAGATAATCTTATTGTTAATATTGCACATTAAGATTGAGAATATTCTACATATTAACAATCATTCTCTTAGATCTAAGTGATATTAGGTGAATAAGCGGATGTTACAACAATAGATTTACAATCATATCCCCTTATTGACGCAATACCACTTATGCAGCATTATATTACTACAAAAGCCATTTACGTAACAATTAGTTTGCACTTGCAATGAATATATATCCATCGTTGAAAATAGGGCAATCGTGGCAATATTACCATTTCAATCGAGATATTAGGTTTCTCTGTCTCTCACGAAAATGGATACCTGGTTTGATTCACCTGGTTTTACCTACATTTCTCTTTGATATATCACGATTATGGAAGCTTCTCCTTATTTTGCTATAAATAACATTCTCTGGTCCCTTACTGCTTAAACAATTCCGTCCACTATTAGGATAACTATTATTACGTAATGGTCTGTTTTTCGTGAACTAGCAAAATCGCTAGGTCAGAACCCGGAAACTATTAGGATCTAAAGTTTAGTGGTTGAGTGGCAAACTATTAGAGAATTATGCCGCATCATGTCCTCTCATAAATGATATTGTCCATATTATAGTATTGCAACTTTCGGCTTCGTCATCACGAAGATATCCGTCTTAGGAAACCGAACTTTGAACAAAACGCTACGAATATTATAGCATGAAATAAATAAGTAGAGTAGCGTTAACGGAGTAGATATGCTTTTTGTTTTAGCTCGCTTTTTCTGGTTCGTAATAGGTGAGATTAACCTCGGACCAGCTGCAGATACATCCAACGACGGCTTATTCCGCCATTCTGTTCCATCTGCGTCTCTTTTTCTCGAGCGTGCCGACTGCCAGACGGTGGCAATCGGACAACAAAAGAAGTTAATTGAAAATAAGATAATGTTGGTAGCCGTCGGTCGAAACCGGGGGGATGATAGGGCGCGGCGAGGAAGACTAGACTGCAATCCCTTAATTAAGTCGAGCTTTCTACTTACACGTGCACTGCGGAAAATTACATGTCAGAATTATTTCTCTCTAAATAAAAATATTAACACAATGAGGTTTGGAAAAAAAACTCGTAGATACGTTAATCATCTATACTCTATAAGTTACTTTTACATGCTTGCACTAGTTGACTTAATAAGTTGCCAAAAGTAATATAAACTTTGAACTATGAATCTTCCTCCCTCCCTCAAAAAGATATTAAGGCTTAGACTTGAATATTCTCTAAACAAGACTCTTTCGTTTGCTCTTTCGTTATAAAAGTGAAAATTTTTATTATTTTTTTCTTTAATTAAAAAGTTTTAAATAAATAACACTATAGTGTAAAAAAGACGTTTTGTAAAAATATCACGAAAGAATATCTTAGAATAGAAAGAAATCTGATTTAATTATTCGTTATGTCAATCTCAATATCATTTTGTATTTTATTTATCTTCTCATTTTTATGAAACGTTACACTTATTTTAGTTTCATTATCCTTCTATCTTCTTAATTAATAAATTGTTAAAACATTTTTACATTATTAAATATAAATTTATTCTAACTTATTCTAACTTTCTTGGAGAAAGGAGAGACAGAGGACCTAGATTACTCCCGTAAAAATATTACGTAAGGTTTGATCCTGTAATAGTCGAAATTTATTTACACCGGATTAACGCGGAAATTGCGTTAACGTTAACGCCACGTGAATTAAAAATAATATGACAAATTATATTTTTAACCACCTAAATTATTAAGCACCGAGTTATACGAGATAATAGTAAAGCCAAGAGTGGAAGCACAGTAATAACAACGATAAGTTTCGATTTATAGTCTCCAGCACTATATGAATAACTTTACATAACATAAATATGGTAATCGCAGCCATAAAATTTCAATCGTGCGGTTATAGCAAGTTCGTCCGCCGCGAGTTTTCACTCGCAGCACCCGCGAACTGGAGCACAAGCAGCCCAGGACGAATATAAAATACATGAGAGCAGGCGCAGTTTCTTTTTTTCTAAGAAGGAATGATAATAACCAACCCCCCGGATTGTTGTTGATTTATTGTTATTGCTCTCTCCGTTCGAGCGATTTTCAAAGTCGAGGATATGTTAACCTGAGTATTCAAATTACAGCTGATCTTATTTCCGTGTACGTGAATAAACAGATTTAATTAATAATCTAATTTTCAAATAAACGACTCGAACGGAAGTTCGATAATGATATTCTGTTCGCCATGTTTTGTGTGGCGGATAATTTTTAGAAAAATGTAAATTCTCAACGTTTTTCTGCTCGAATGGTAAAATTTCAATCGCGATTTATTCTCGCCGAACAAGTTTTCACTTCGCAAGGCGAATTGCCTTCGCATGAATCGCCGGAAACGAATATAAAGCGCAGACGTGGCCGTTTCCTTTTTTTCTTCGCGAAGGAGCCGAGTGGTACACCGGGGAAATCTACCGAGTAGTTATTAAAATTCCATCCGCGTCGTGATCGCGCAACGACGAAAACAATCTCGAACGCGGCGGATTTTTGCCACCAATTTTTCTCGCCGCACGTTCGCCTACCCAAATTGGAATTTTCAGCTGAGAGGCGAGCATTATCGCGAATTATACTTGCTCTACTGTCCATGGATGGTCCTGACGCCGCGGGTATCATTAAATTATATGCGAAAGTACTTATCACGGTATAACGCTAATGTCTGTTATCCTATAGGTGATAAAAATTTTCATCTCACTAGAAAACTATTTCGGAAATTTTTTTTTGGAAGAGGTTAAAATCATCACTCATTATTCTCTTTTTAAAATTTTATCTTTTAACCCTTTTATCAAACATTTTATAAAAAAAATATTACTAAAAATATCTTCTGGATATAAATGTTACTCTCTTATAAAATGTATTCTATATAATATATATTTGTCTAAATGTTTGTACTGATTCATAAATGTATTAGTTAACCCATAAGATGTTTCTGTCTAAATTGTAACAGGATATGTGAAATAGAGCTTATCTAAATCTCTTATATTACGTATTCATCCAACATCCCTGAAGCTCTTATCTTTACCTTTCATAGAATGCTTATATTAATATTCAAATAAATCTTAAATAATATTAAACGCAAGAGATTGAAAAGGGATGGAAATTATGGGCTATGAAAATTATGAAAGTGTGGATATTTCTCTCGTTTCTACTTAATGAAATTGTATTCGATCTTCGCGTCCTACAGTCTGAAACTCCGGAATGTTGTCTTATATATAGCAAAATTTTCGGACGCGTTCAGAAGAATGGGTGAACCAGTAAATATTCATAAGCTGACTATCTCTCGAGTGGAATGGTGAGTTTTGCTATTTCTGAGCAAATTCGGTCGTCGCGTGTCTCCTCCCGGTACTACCCGCTGATATCGCGAGCCATGGGTTTTATTATTTTTCAACCAGCAAAGTTTGCTCGTGAGCGCGCCATGGAATTACAACTATTCTCGAAAAGACATCTTCATCCGGCTTTGTTTGTAATTTCCATGGAACGAGTCTCCGGAGAAATTTCTATCCGCGTATTACTCGGATGGTTTCACAAATGAAAACTGTCACACAATCTATAAACATTATTCGAGCAAACTTGCGCGTTCTTCAGATTTTTAATACCGGATGTGCTTTTCAATTGTTTATTTATATGAACGTTTTGAGTCATTCGAATATTTTTATACATCTTATACATATTTTTATTATATCTTAATCTTATATTTGCTATAAAAAACGCTAGTTATTCGAATTTAATTATTTCATAAGATTTCGCGTAAGGTGGTCGTTTATTTGACGGAAAGATGGAACTCGTGTGATTCCGCTTTATTCATAGTGTGTACGATGTCATTGCGATCAATAACGTTCGACTAAAAGCAAATGGCAATCACGACGAACATCTTCTCGATTTGTCGAAACGACTGCGCTCGCGCGGGGAGAATTTACTACGAAATTCCCAACTCGGTAAAACCGATCGGCCACGCGGAATCTGGCCTCATAGCAATTCGCCTCTCGATATTAAACGCTTTAATATCGAGAAAAGATGTGGACGATAGAAAAAAAAAGGGCTTCCGAGTGTTGTCCGGCGAGCGTGTGGGTGTGTAAACCGCGGATGAAAGTGGATAGATCCGCGGTTGTTCGACGAATAAACGCGATGTGCATTGTGAACTACACATATATGACGAACAACATATGCATTGTCGGGTAACGTAGGTGTGCGCCTATGCGCACGTGCTGGTAAATACATTCGATTTATTGGAGGACGCGACCAGATATAGAGCCATACGTTTTTCGTACGATAGCTAAAGCTTCTTTTTGCGCAGCTCGCATTTTGTTGTTGCACTTTTCACTACCGACTACTCGTCGTTTTGCCCGGCTATTTTTTTTCCTTTTTACGTGAGCATATACACCCCTGTCTCTTCTCGCTCGATTCTCGCTCGGTTGTACGCGCCGAGGTCGATACGTTTCGTGCAGATAAACGTATACCGTTTATATATATATATAGCGCATAGATATGTTGTGCGTATCTATCTATATTAATATAAAAATCGTTCCTCTCTATTTCTTTTCTAAATTTTTCTCAGGTTCTTCATCGAGCGGTTTTATTTAAGCGTTTTTTATTTACCGACCAAAATTTTATTTTAATATGCCTCCAGTAAAATATTACGCAAAGTATATATGTATATGAAATGTATATACGCATATGGAACTTTAATAAATTTTTTATTAAAGTACCTTTTATAATAAATTGCAATAAAAAATTCCACATCCAGTGATTAAAAAACATGGCAAACTTAAAATATGTTATGACTGTATAATAAAATATATATTTCTCAATATTTTTATTAAATTTTGACGTAAAAAATTTTAAAATTATTGTACGCAAAACACGAATAGGACCATAAAATTCGCCATTATAGTGAAATAAAATTTAAAATATAATATCACACTTGCTATATGTTGTTTAAACTGTATTTTCTTATTTTTGTTTGTCTCCTCTCTCTCTCTCTCTCTCGTTTTTCCTCTCTTTATATAATATTTAAATATACATTTTACTTCAAATGCAGATAGTTCAAGAAAATGTAGTCAGAATAAACAGGCCTATTGTTATTGGTAATTCTTTTTCTAACTTTTTGCCATTCTTTTGTTAGTGGCTGGTAATGCATATTGTTACGCATTTTATTCCAGTTTCAATTACAAATGTGATTAATATCCGACATCAGTTTCACAACTTAACAAGGATACTGGTATACAACGACGCCTTAACAAGCATTTCCTTCCACCGTTTTGTCATTCCCAACTCGTCTCCGTTATTCTCCTCCTCGATGTCCTTTTCCCGAGACTATCGCGGTTCCTCGCCTCGAGAAAATGTCTGATACTGACAAAAAGGGAAGACGTAAATTAAGAAGACGAAAGATAGAAGGAAAGATAGAAGGAGAGGGAAAAGAAGTGAGGGATCCGTTGATGGATGATCTTGGTAATTATTTGCGGACATTTCCTTGCTCCTTGCTTTTCTCTCTCCACAGGTGCACCAAGCAACGCATTCTTTGCGATTCTTTTTCCCCACTTCCTTCTTCTTCGCGATTCTTTCTTTTATCGTCTCTTTCCTCCTGTCATTTTTGTCTACCACGGCCGCGGTCAAGATGGATGAGGAACCATCGGCGTTGTAACCACTAGCCCGTGTTTCCCGATAAAGAACAATCGACGAGCGTTCTTTCTCACTGTCGCCGGGGAAATTATCAGCTCGGATCCTTTCTCTTGAAGCATTTTTGTCTCCAGCCAATCTCGATAAAAGAAAAAAGGAAGAAGCGATATTTTTGTACTTTATTTTTTGAAAATATGCGTTTCCTGAGTCACAAATCGATTCTTTATAAATTTACTTTATTAAAATCTGGAAGGTGGAAATTGTGGCTCAATTTTTAATAATTATAATATTTATTATTGAGTGAGATTGATAAGAATGAAAATAAATTTTCCTCGTAACGTTCAATTTCATTTATACAATACTAGCTTAATGCCCGTGCTTCGCTACGATATGTAACTACTTTAAATCAAAAACCAAGTTAGCTATCTTTAAAATTATTTTTAAAATAGGCCATAAAAAGTTACAAAAAAAAATATTTTATTCAAGTTTATTCAGTTTGTGTAAAAATTTTAAATTCAAGTTAATGAAAAATTCCGTAATATTTGTATTTAAAAATATGTTGCATACGTTAAAAATGTTCGTAGATATAAATTAACGAAAATTTACGAAGAATCTTTGACGATATTTGCAACGCAGACTTGACAATTTTTGCTGGGCTATCTTTACTCTCGAGATAATTCTGTTTGCCGACTTTGTCGTCGATATTTATTAAGTTTATCAAAGTTTGACGTAATTAAGGAATGGCAGGTTGGATGCCTAAATCTTGTTGAGTGTCAACGAATGCTGCGATGCGACAACGTAGTTTAAATGGACTTTGCATGCTCCCTCTAAAGCAATAAACAACTACAGTTCACTTTTATTCCGTGTCGTCTATCGGATGTCGTGAGACTGAGTGACAGGTTTCTTTTGTAGATTGTGCTCTGACTCAATTGTCGGCATAGCTCGTCAGCGTTGCTTAATTATGCGTTGCGATTAGAAGTTGGATAATTTCGTTGTAATTACAAAATGCTGTCTCGCGGATTCTGTCGCAATCCATTAGACGACAGCAGTCGATTTTAGCGCATAAGGTAACCTGAATCTTAGCCGAGACATGCAACTTGTGATTCAATTGCGAGCATAAATCACACGTTCTTTTAATTAATTAATTATCCAGTAGCAAAACGACTCTAAGGCATATAAAATAAATTAATACTTTATAATATTCAATTAATTTATTACAGTGTATAAAAATTATATTATAATTATATTTATTTGATAGTATATAGATGCAAGTTACTGCGCATGAAAACTGTATGACACGTTGACATTTACGCTGTTAATTATCATACGTTATAATAATTCTCTCATACAGAGAGAAAGAAAGAGAGCGTACTCAAAATTAGATAGAATTAATATTTTATATTTTTAATACAAAAGATGTGCAGCCGATGTAATTACACGATTATTATTTGAAATTCAGTTTCGTGTCATCGATTTTTACATTAAATGCAGTAATAACTGTGCACAGAGAAATAATATGAATTGAAAGTATATTCGTGAAACAAGCGTTCGATATTCAATATAACCGATGATGTCGGCATAAATGAACGAATGTACAGAGAATTGTTTTTAACTATCTCGATATGTCGAAACAAACCGGAAATTTTTGCTTTCATTTCGAGAAACTTTTGAATAGATAACTAAGCTATTGTTTTCAAATTATAGAACAAAAATATGAATGTTAACTGCTCGCTTTTAGTCACGGTAACTGCCCCTAAAAAAAAAACTGTTGTAATAAAATATGAAAAACGCTTGGCAGTTGAAATGGCAGTTAAAATTATTCCTCTCTCGCGCAATTCCGAAGATCCGAAATGAAAAATTTGGCTTCTTGATATTCGAGAAAAAGCTCCTCCATTTATATCAATTCTGTGTATATCGAGGTTTCCCAGTCACAATGTGATATTTTATTGACACGCTGTTCCGTATACGAGTGCATATATGCATCTATGCTAGTGTAGAATCTATACCATATACGGGTAGAGATAGATCGATAGCATCTGGACCGCTGCATATTTTATCTGACGACTGCTATAACGGCGGTTGCATGCGGTACGTCCGTGGATTACTTAAGCCGTATGCATCGTCGGAACTTTACGACTCTGCATGCATCCTTTTTCTGGGCATACATCATAGACAACGTCGTATGACGATGCATATACATATTTATATGGCCGAACGAAATTGAAACTTTTGAGAGTTTGTCCAAATGTAATTTCAAATTTTACTGACTGGTAGAAAAAATTACGATAAAAATATTACGAATAAACGGTCAGCGGTATCAGCGCTGACTTATGACATTTAAATCTTAAAGAAATTATAGCCGATATTAATCTTTGCGTGTTACTGCCTAAAACCGTCAACTCCCGCTGATGAATTACTCGACAGTTAATCGTCGGGGTGTACGAAATTACGTGGAAAATTCGCGCGAAGGGCTATCGTGATAGAAAATTCGACAGCTTCCGCAGAACTTTTACAATTTGTTGTAACTGCGGGACATGAAATTACCGTCGCGCCGCGGTTATTATGAACTTTCGCGTGACACGAACGTTTTCCCGAAACGCGGACAAGGAAGCGGGGAAAGTGTGTCCGAGCATAGAAGTTTGGTGCATGTGCACATGCCAGATTGCCACACATAACACGTGGCACGGCCGCGAAACGTGATCGTCCGACCGCAGTGCACCATCGACAATGAAGTTCCTCGCGCATTTGTAACCGTGCGTCTCTGTGTATCTGTTCCATGCACATTGTACACTTCCGCAAACAATCTTGGTCTTCCGATCTTCAAATTGATTGTACAATACGTAATTGATTGCGAACAAAACAGAGGAAAACAAAAGTTTTCTTACAAATATTTTTTAATATTTTATTCTTTATATTCTTTATATTTTACTTTGTCATATTATTATTTATTTTTAGTTAATCTGAAATTTAAATCTAATAAATAAATATTTAAAGAGATATTGCGAAAACATATAAATCTATATAAAATGAGGATCAAAAAGTGAATATAATGCTGCTATTTTCACAGTAATAATGTTTAATGTTTTAATAGCGATTTTATAGAAATAGAAATATTTTAAGCTTAATACCTGTCTGTGATACTATATCCCAAAATTTATTTTATTTATTAAATTCCATTTACACTTTTTAATTTTACATTTATTGCGATATCACACTTCCCTTTCACTCTTAAAACCGTATTTATTTTATTATATATGTTTCATAATAATATTAAATAATTTTATATTCTACAAAATTTCTTACGTAAATGTATTGCTGAAGAAAAATACTCAGTTTCTTTTACTGCAACTTCTGGTTAATATTGTTTCTCTTTTTCTAACATTTCGCATTTAAAATGGTAAGTCTTTAGAAACGCCAAGTTGAGAATATTCTCAAAATAATTAAAAAAGTAATGAGCTATTTAGCGTTGAGGGTGAGAGACTAAATTACTCAGAAAAGTTTAATTCTCAAATAATGTCACTTATATATGTACATATTTTTGCCAAATTTTTACCAAAGCAACGGGAAAACTCTATTTTTCCGGGATATATGGCTGTGAGGCACATTTCGCGTTCGCTGATATACGGTACTCATACGTCGTTCAACTTTTGCGTCATGTAATATGTCAGAAATATATCTCATGCGCACGAAATTGAATTAAACATATAATATTTTTCATGTTCGTCCGCGTGCAAGGAATTATTCGACTCTTCTCTCTCTCCACCGAACGTCTCGCATATGCGCGAGCACATACAGAAATTGATCCGACAGTGACATATGGCGTGCTAGAGATATAATAAGGAGCGACGAATAACGAGGATGGGGTCGTTATCGCGATCCGCAGACAGGATCCTGCTTAGGTAGGCTGCTCCTCTCGCTCGTTTATCTTATGCCGGTAGCTGTCCCGTGGACCATCTGCAGAGTAGGAGAGATCGAAAATTCGCGTTACGCCCGAAATTTCCCGCTCGTTCGAGAAATTGGCCCAATTAAACGGCGATATAATTGACAGTGACTCAATTACATGGGAGAAGCTGGAGTTAGAAACGAACAGGTGGGAAGAGATGCGGTTATGAAGCTCCTGGTGGAAATACGATGTCTTTAGTCTGGCACGTAACAAATTACAACGGAGAGAGAGAGAGAAGGAGAGATAGAGACAGGAGGGAAAGGAGAAAGAGAGAGGCGTGTAGTTCCTGTCAAATTAATATATATCCGCGTTCGTAGAATTGCTTTCGACGTTGATCACCGTAGCGACAAGATCGAGATTGACGGCGTAATAAGAGAACATCCTAAGTCACTTCCTCGCTAATCATTACAGATGTGTTTCCAGCATCAAGAAATCAAATAAATCATTTACATAAACTATTATCACTTGAATTTTTATAAGAAATCAACAAAAATTGTTAGCAACAGAAAATATTGATATTTGTATTCGAAAATTAACTGAGTAATTCTGTCATCACCCAATCATACGTGCTTTTTGATAGTATTGATAGAGGCTAATTTTAGGATTCATTTCTGAGAAAGTTTTTTACATTCTTTATCACTTTATGCAACTCGATCGTCAATCGTTCTTTGTTCTCGTCGTAACAAATATCGCGATATCAGAGCGTCCTTGTGTAATCTCAAAACATCTTCGGGCTTTGATCATCTTCAAAAGCGTTGCTCGCACGAGCTCGCCGCGCGCAATTTCTACATCGAAATAATAAAGATCGTGGCGCTATTAAAGAGACTACATTGTGGGGGCTGCATCGTATCCACACTGTTTGTATATACACGGCAAATCTCGTGGATTTCTTCATCGCGACGCCGGACTTGTTGTTTCTTCCGGCTCCGTCTTGGAAGGAATCGTGGAAATGTGTCTGAGACCGGAAGTAATGAAGATTCAGCCGCCACAACATTCGTGCGTACAACGGATCCGTTACGTGCCTGCAGCATTTATTGAGTTTATCTTTACGCTCTCTCCCTCTCGCTATGTTTTTCTCTCTTTCTCGTGTACATACGGCAAACAACCCCGATACTTTCATTTTAAAGCGAACGAAATTCTAAATAATTCCGTCGGCGCTTATTCTCTCAAAGTAGCAATGATCCCTCTAAAGCGAAATAAATTACATTCTTCCTTTCGCATCAAAATAAAATGGAACGGCATCTTTTTACCAGATTTAATTATAATTACTTTATCATAATTACGTTATATATACATGTTTAGTAGCGGATAGTATTTTTATACATTTTTATTACTGTTTTATGTTTATTGCAATTATCGCTTTTTATACTTTTAACATTCAAAATTTTTAAATCAGTTACGTTACACTGCTCTATTTCGATCTAGTGATTAAGGTAACAATGTGAAATATCATTTTTAACAACCGTTAGCAAAATTTTGACAATAAAAAGAATAATGTTTACATATTGAAACCAATCCTGTTCTAGAACTGGTCTCGGAGCCTCAGGCAAATGTTTCATAAGCCTATATAATAATATTCCATTTCATATCATATTCATACGTGATACTTAACATTAATATGTTGATATAACAGTAATGATATTCAATATTTGAAACAAAATCGTGCATGATATAGCAGATGTAAATAATACTGTTGTGTATGAGAAATAATAATTAAATATAATTTCACTATATTATAATTATATATTATTGATCTGTATTGCGATATTATTTGAAAAAGGAAAAAGAGAAAGTAAAAGCAGAGCGTGATTAGTTATGATAGGCAATGATTATAAAAAAAATTAATTGTCTGAATCGCGGAAATAAACCGAAATAAAGAAAATAATCAAAATACTATTTACATTAGTTGTATAAATGAACATTATTAATAATTTCGATAGGCATCAACTATCAACATCACATGTAATACCGGTACCAATAATAGACGTTACAATAATATTAACATTGCAATGTAAATTGTAACGTTCAAAGAACACGTCGCAGTCTGTCACAAAAATCAGAAAAGAAAAGATAAAAGAAAAAACGACGAAATGTCATATTGCGAGTAGCTGTCGACTTTGCATGTCATTGGATCAACCGAGCGATATCCCGTAAAATCACAAGGAACGTGCGTGCACGATGATCCCGCATATACGCATTTGCATGAGGAAAATAAGGAAGCGGGGCAACAATTCGTGGTGTCACGATATTGCGGGAATATTGGAAGGCCGCCGGTATGAAGCCAGCCGGAATACATACATATATCTTCGATTCCGCCCGCCGGCGAATAAAAGAAGATTGGGAAGGGGAAGGAACAGGGTGTGTGTGTCTGTGTGCGTGCGCGTGTGTGTGTGCCGTCGGTTTACCTTCGAAATCGAAGCGCGGCATGCGTGAAAATCGAAGCGTGAAAAGTGTCGGCAATTGGAGCGAAAACGAGGGGAGTATAATAATATTTCGGTGTAACGAGAGGTATTCTGAACGCGAGTCACACTAATCCGATTTTTTTTTTTTAACGATCCAGGTAAATGTTACGTGTAAAATTGAGAGTATTATCGAGATATTGTTGCTAAACGCCCCGATAGTAGCGTTGATTGAAAAATGAGAGAAATTTACTACGATTAAAGTATTTTCAATAAATAATTAGCCAGATGCCATTCAACAATTTACACGGCATTGAAAGAGATTAATATATTAATAATGAAATGGAAGAGAATAAATGATATGATATTTGATTTTATTACATTATTTATATGTATATTTATTACATTCTTTATATATGCGAGACTCTACCGTCGCATTTTATAAACAATAAAACAAAATATGACAATAGATTTTATATCTTCGATATCTTAGGACTTAGAGGAAAGACTTTCGATGTCTTGGCGCTCTAAAGCTGGTTCAACTTTTGAAGTTTGTAGTTGTCTAATTTTCATATTCTGTCGTCGAGATTATTGGATTTCAGAGTCTTACATATTTCTTTGAATATAAAGCGGCTTTATACGTTTTCGATTAACATTATGATTGAATTTGTAGCAAGACTTTATCACATTCCGATTTCAATAGGTTAGTTTATCGATTCGCATAGCATATCGCGAGCAAACATGCTTTGTGAAAACTTCAATATACGCAAATCTGGATACAACACAGAAACTGACATACCTTCAAAGATCCCCCCCCTTCTCTCGACTTATTTGCCTGGTAGTCGAAGTACTCGATTATCTGTAGCCGGATAGTCGTTCAACGAGGGTCGTAAGGGGCATAAAACGGTATTACCTTCCGGGAAATCTGCGATAAAACGGACAAAAAGAAGGAAAAAGGATCGACAGGGAGCGGGTGAGCTTGGAGGGTGGGACAGGAAGAGGGCGGGATGAAAGTAATTTCCGGGTTGAAAGAAGCCGACTTCAGAGTAAAAACATAATCAGGGGGATGGTCTTAAGTCTTTTAGAGAAAGAGAGAGAGAGAGACAGATTGATGGATTATATGCCCAATAAATCAAATTTGTAGCATATTCACTGAGAGAAATGTACAAACGAATCTATTAGTTTAATCTGATATGTATCTTTTTAGAAGATACATGATAATAATATAAATATATAAAATGCAGCCGAAATTATCATACGGGCACTTTTCATCGTTTTTAAACTGTTCGTCACCACTATGTTAACTGTGTTAAAAGGTTTCATACTAGTTTATCTGTAAAAAGATAGATATAGGGATGCAAAAGCAATTTTCACGAAATAACAATGTACAGAACCCATCCACCCTTTTTGTAGAGCTTTATATAGCTCAAAGTGTAGTGTTCGGTTTTAATTAGCGATACAACATTTGTTGTTCACAAAACAGTTTGGAACATGTCGCCACGCAGTATTACTGCCTGTCAGTGGCAGACATCCTCGCGCATTTGAACACAATATCAAACTAGAGCTGCAGTAGCAACGGTCACTTGCATTGCCATGCGACGACATGAATGCGATGCATCCTTGGCTCGCTATCCACTCGCCGTCATAAATTCCGCCTCTCGATCCGTTATCTTCGCAGCTGCAGGCTCGGAAGATAGTCGGTCTCACGATCGACAGGAAAAGAACCGAGAAAATATCTGTTTCTTATATAACCTTATTCTCCCTGCTGTATATAGCTTATACTTGTGAACTTGCAGATTTTATCAAGTTGGCGCAAAGATTTGTCGCATTTTTCAAATACAGTCCACGACGAAATCGCTACAGTTTCGAAGTAACTTTTATTAAGAAAAATCATTCGATGCAATTCAACTCCATCTCTTTTTCATCCACAAGGATATTTTACGATTTACTTTCTAAAAAGCTCATAACAAGGTCCATTTGAAAATAGGTCTTAATGAAAAAGCGATTAATCTTTCACGCCGATCTATTAATTAATTAATGAATACCGAAATTTTCCTCTCAACACGCTCGATTGTGCTGTCCGACAGAATGCGTAATATAAAATTTGCATCTATAGTGGACTAGGTATATGCCGCATTAAAACATATGACTTGGCACCGTTTCTGAACAATATTCGGTGCGCACCTCGCAACGCAGCGTTAGCATGACCCACTCGAAGGCATTCGTTATAATTAGCGTCATGAGCACACCTCGTTGTCCGCAAACCGCAGCGGGCGAATTACTCTAATGTCTCAGCCGAAATCGTACATACGGTTGTGTTGCATAATGTCGACTACGGCGCGCGGCGTGGCGCGGCATTGCATACGGAAAATGCAAAATCGACTACAACAACCGTGCTGTAATTCAAACGCGTGTTGCACGGTCATCAGAAAGTTAATAATCGTAAAATTTATAACCGTCAGACACTCGAAATGTCAAGGAAATAATAGCGAGGTTATTTCTAGTTTAACATCTTGCATTTCATCTAAAAGATTATTATTCAACGAATGGATAAGTCGTGTATTTACTTTTAATTTCCTCCATGTGTTTATTTATCCTAAGTTCCCCAAATTGCAATTGATTAGACTGTATTGATGATATCGTTTAATTGCACATACTATTGAGAGAGCAATGTGATTCGATACACTGCCAAATAATGTAGGATAGTACGTTATTTGTAACAGATATAATTATCGTCAATTGCAGCAAGCCCTAGAAGATACATATTGCTACTCTGATACGATATTAAAATACCTCTACCAATGCAATCTAGTACTATTCATATTGTTAAACAGCATTAACTCGGGAACGAGCGCGGTGATTTTTACCTCAGTATCGAAAAAATAAAGGTTTAATTACATTACAGTAATTTTAATGTGCTTCTTTCGTTTTTTAAATATTGTTTTGGTTTCTCCTTACTTGTTTCAGAAAATGTTGAGTATATATACGTTTATTGTCTCCCCTCGGAGTTGCAAGGCGTTTTGAAGGGACGTTCCCAACCCTATTGTAAAAATCACTCCAGGTGACCATTTATGCACAAAAAATCAAGCGTCCCGAAATAATAATAACGAAATTACCATCGATAATACCCCATCAAGTCTTTTTTTAAAAATATTTTAATATTAAATTCGAGTAGCGATATGCATTTACTTATTCATATGATTACATACAATTACATGATCGTCCAAACTAGTATAACAATATAACAGTATTTTTGAAAAAAATAATAAACGCGCGCGCGGCTCAAGAAAGCTGCCATGTATTCTCGATGGAATTGCTTTACGAAGTTGGTGAAATAAGCGAACGAGACAATGAGAGAAAAGCTCTACGTACGGCAAACGTTGCGCAAGACATGAAAACATGAAAGAAAAGGTAAAAAGAGTAGGAGACGCAGTCTGGGTATGAAATATGCGCGAGAAGTCCGAACAAACACGATCGCAAAGCTTCGAGCCTTTCGCCGAGAAAATCTCCATCTTTCCTTTACCTGACCTTCTTCCATCTAGGCGCGTTCCATGCAAGATTCTACCTCGTGGAAATGATGGCAGCTCGTTTGCCCGTGGAAACGGCGATTCTTTTCGGTCACGAGAGCTTCCCTCCTGACCCCCGTAAGGCGTAAGCTCGCGGACAAGCAGCTTCATGTTCAATATCATCTTTCTACCTTCGTGCAATCTCATACAACCGCCAGCAATTTCAAAATCTAACCCCCTACACCGCGGTATACATTCGCTCAGCAAATTGCCATCAACGTTTTATACATGACTATACAAGCTGTCTCATCTCGAACGGACAGCCATAATTTGTATCCTAATATTTAGAAAAGACTACTGTTGACGAGACAAGATACATAGACATGCTAAAGAAACGAAGTGACATTTGTCATTTCAATCGAGATGTTTTCTTAGCAACAATGACTTGACTGCTCATTATTCATTGCTCGAGATATCAAGAAATTAACTATTTAATTTATTGTTGCGCAGGGTTATGTAATGACTTACGCCAGGTATTGTGGTTAAGATACGTGTAATTATAAGACTTGAATACAATAGGCAGTGTGTCTTTTTGGAAAAGGTAATGCAACGAAAAGAAACTTTATACACACTGCAACGTAACGAACGAACGACAAGACAGGTAGAGTACATAGATAGTGAGAGTATATAGTGAAACGCAGTAAGCGCTCACGCAACGGAACTTTAATTTTCCCTAGCATGCGTGGCGTGTCTGTGCGAACATAGAGGCGCTTCAAGGCGCTAGAGCGCCATATTCAACATTTATCTTTATTGAATATGCCAGAAATTAAATCTTGAATTAAGTTACTGTCAAAATAAGTTACTCGAAATTAATTGCTAAATTTGACTTTCTTGTTATTCATCTGAACACTTGAAGCTTAATTAGTCGGGACCTAGATTTCACATCGGTGCATAGGTGTCGTGTGTTTTCCTTACTAAAATTATGCACAGGCGCAGATGAACCGCATTAGGCATTATTGATTGAAAAATAAGTGAACGGCAGTTTATATTACGCTTGAAATCAAGGACGCGATTAGGAATATTCTTGTCGGCTGAATAGCTTCGTTAATTCGATAACTTAAACTTCGTCTTTTCTTCACGTGCCGCGCGGAATTTCGATGTTCGTTAGTTTAATTAACGAATTTATCGTCCATCCCGACAGGGTAACATTCTTGCAATCGATAAGTTTGTACTAATTGAAATCGTGCTTGCATTTCTGTAATCTAGTCATGCATATAGCTTCTAATTGGAGGGGTAAGGCCACGAATTATGATTCGTTCGATCGTTTATTCTCTCTGTGATATCGTTCGATCAGATAACATCGAAAATGGTAATCGATGAAATATACATCGCATATATAAAATTCTCACATTGTTAAATGAATATCAACTAGATAGATACACTGCCATTTTTGGAGCTAAATTTTATCCACGTTTTATTTTATTTGTGTTTTTCTACAAAATAATTTTAAAAAACTTTTAAATTATAATATTCACTGCATTTGCAAAATTATAGATAACAATAATCTAATATTTGTACTGAAATAAGAGATAGTGTGAAATCTTTCACAAGAAAACTGAAACGAAAATAACTTAAAATAAACTGGTCCATATATGTAATATCGCTTTTTCATTAATGTTAATTTACAGCACTGTATAGGTATATATTAATCCAACTTCTTTTCATTTAATTCTGTGAATATTATACGAATCCATAAATTCTTTAATCATTTTTATAAATCAACTTATATTTATTGATCGCTGAATTTATTTATAAACTTTTTCACTTATCTCTCTTTATTATAAGGTTCTTCATTTATCTCTCTTTTTTCTCACATAAATGAAACTTGTTCTATTTTTATATCTGTCGTTATATACGTTGCAGCAATTTTTTGACCACCTTATAGGAGCAAATAAGGTATACTACTGAGTACTGATTTACACACTTGAGTAACGCGAAACATAACAGTGTTTATACGTCGTGAAATGACAAGGTGGAAAGGACGCTCGTTTAGGCCAATAACATACGATCCCTCCAATTTTCGTAGCCCGAAACGACTCTCGTTCTCGAGAGCCAGAAATATATTCACGGTCGATCGAGCGACTCTGTAAACTCGTAGGGCGAAGGAACGTCGTTTTCCTGAAAAAGGGAGAGAACATCGACGAGTCTGGATGTCAGCGAAGTGCTAACGGCGAAAGAAGACGAGCCAATCGATAGCTTCGACAAACGAGGAACGACGACCCGACAAAATATTGACTCATACTACTTGGCAGTGCGGTGTCGGCGAATTTCGACGATATTTCCGTAGCCAAAATCCCTTTTCTACTTTAATGTTTGACAGTAAAAAGCAGCCCTCCATACTTAAAAATTTGCAAAAACAAATATCTCCTTTACCTACATACGCTTTATTTCTTGAAACGAAACGGACCAAACGTAGCACACAGCAAACAGGACGGAATAAACATAACTTGCAAATGAAAAATTTGCGAATGTGGAAAGATAATGAAAGCGCGAAAAAATATAAACCTTGGAAATTTGAAAAGCTGTGACGAAGCAAAATATGACTAAAAAATTACAACCAAGTGGTGGATGCGGTATCATATGTAGACAATCATAAAATTTTATCAATGCGCAAAAATATTACAATAAAACATACAGTTGTATTTGAGCATTACAAATATTCGATACATTACAAATAAATGTATCGAGAACTATAAAAATAGACGATACAAATATTATCTTTTTCATATAAATGTTAAAGTTAATTTTAAATAAAATAATTTATGAATACCTATTTTAATATTTGCTACACATATACGCTTCGAATAACCTTTTAAATTTCCAAAATACCATATAAAATATAATGTAATTAATATATGTGTACCATGTAAAAGGAATATAAAATATCAGGTATTATTATCTTATCTCCGAGAAAAGCTCGAAAACTTACTGCTTCACATTTTTGAAATATCTTATCATCCCGGGGTAGAATACGGAAGCGCCGTCAGGAACAGAGCAAACGAGCCTGGCTTCGGAGATAAAGATAAGGACTTGATGAGGAGAAGGGTGGAATTCGGTATCGTTGCGTAGAGCGTATATCGCCGCCGTTTCCACTTCCGGCACACAGTTCATTCTCTTACGCTTTATCGCGACTTACGACAGTCTAGCTGCAAAATTATTTTTTCAGGGCACCAACGTTGCTGCAGCGCAAAGTAAGCATACAATACTCGCGTGTTTTATCCTGGTGCGCTAGAGCTCACTTTGCGAAATATATATACAGGGCGCTTTGAAAGATATGGTTGTAATCTCACGGAAATGTTTAAAAAGAATCTTTTAGAGGAGAAAATGGCATATTTGTGTCAGTGAAATAATATTATTAACAACATCAATACTAATACTAGTGATAAAGAAATAATAATAGTATAGTTACAAAACGAAAGCAGATATAAAAGTTGTCTCTGCTAATTTAATGCCTGTATAGCTACAGCTAATGCATAAAACATGCTGTGTGTGTGGTGTAGAATAATAAATCATAATAACGGAGAGTAATACTAACGTATTATGATATTAATATTTCCCGTTCAAACTAGAATCGTGTCGCTCTTAGAACATTCTATATAGCTGCTGCTCAGAAATTCTCGCGGCATGCTGCACCGGAAGTTCCTAACTGCCGAAGTTAGCAGACGTAACGGCTATTGCATTGCATTGAAACATTACGCTTTCCGTCCCCTTGCGAAATAACTAATTGAAAAGAAATCACCTTATTGAAAAATGCAGTTCTTTTTCCCTAACATTTCTAGATCCCTTGCGTGTCCGGAAAACATATAGGTTAAAATTTTGGATAAATGTGTGTGTGTGTATGTGTAGAAACAGATAGCCGTGGAAAGAGTTTCTCTCGGAAGAGGAGGAGGCTCAAGGTCACTGAAACGCGACAGAATCGCGCGTACCTGGTTCCCGTTCCACCCTGTCTTCCGAAAGTTCCCCTCCTTCCCCTGCCACACCCTCCCCTGCCGCCATATTGATCGGCGCCCCTTCGCAGCAACCCCTACTGCGTCTCGGCCACCCCTGCAGCCGTTACCGCGACGTTGCCGCGTCTTTTTCCCCTGACAATTTTCTGAGTCCTGACATTCAAACACGTTGACAGACGAAGCGACATGAGTGTTACAAAAAATTGATTAACTTTGAGATTGAGGACTGTCTATATCATTGCCAAATTGTCCAAATATCGTGATTGTTTAATCGATGTATGGTTTGTCATTCGCAATAATGTTTATCGTAGTTTGCATTATATTAATTCCCCAATTAGTAGTTAATTACAGTATCCATAGATTAATATAAATTATATTTGAAAGAGAAGAAAGCTAAATTTATTCAATGTAAACAGAGTGTTAATGGTTCAACGCAGAGATATTTTTCTTCTTGAAAAGGATTTTCAGATCCTATAGGTTGCTACAGTTAACGATTGAAACGTAGCATTAAACTCCTTTTAAGTTGAAATGTCTTTTAGATAAGTTGAATATCAGGTTAAAGAATATTTCTGCGCATTTTATCCTCGTTCACTTTCGTATTCAGACGTTGATAAGCAAATGCCATTTCTTCACCGCCGCGATATAGAAGTTCTTTCAAAAAAACAAACTGTGCCAAGAATATACAATTGCAATGTTTTGCATACAAACACCATGTCTTTTATTTTTCTTTGCATATTTTTTAACCCTATACGATATATTATTTGTTTTATCAATATGTTCCCATCCCCGGTCGGAGTGAATTTATTTTATTGGCTATAACAAAATAATAAATAAGAAAATAAATATCAATTTTTTAACTTTTTATTTTAACTCTTCTTTATTTTTGAGAAAAATATTAAATATTTGCGCTTGGGAAAAATACTCTACTCGTACATCCTAGGGTTAAAGAAACGCAACAGCCATGCATTCGACCCTTTCCTTCCTCCTCGACCATATTACCCTCCCACGCGTCATCTTTTATCTTCCACTCGCTTTCCTGTTTGTACTTTCCAAGAAAGTGAGATAGGAGGAAAGGGAAGGGAAGGGAAGGGATCGATGCCTTCCCGAGCATTACGTGCAACGGCCGGTAATATCGCTTTCTCACCCTTATAGCTTTAGAAACCCTTGCAGCTATCCCCTTTTGACATTAGTTGCAAAGCAAGCTATTCTACAAAATCCCAACAATAGTACATCCCGTGATTCCCGATCGTTTTTCGCGACTCCAATTTTGTATTTCCTTTTTGTACGAGATTGCAGGAATGCCGCTCTCGCCAATTACTTAATCCCTTTCCGCCCGACTAATAGCTCCCTTTATCGAGTTCTCTTGTCACAGAGATTTGTTTTCCGCATTCGAAATCGAGTCTAGTATCGACTATTTAAATAGCTAATAACACAGTTTTTTTAACAGACGTTGCTGTAAAACAGTTGCTGTAGAAATAAATCGTTCAAGATTCTATTATACGCTATATAAAATTCCTATCTGGTTTACGTATATGTTCGTTGACGCACGTATTACTTCTCGCGTAAATTATGAACATTGCAAATTAAGTTTTAATTTATTTTTATTTCGGAAACAATCAACAGAATATTGAATCTGATATTTTAACAATTGAGGATGCAAAAATATAAACGAGTATTATTTAAATATATATGTTAAAATTAAACGCGTTCAAACAAATAATAATATAAAACATTAGTATGCTGATATATTGCGTCTTGTTTACTTTGTAAGTGTTTTGGGGATGCAAATAAGATCTTATTCTTCAACTAATAATTATATAAATTGTAATTATTAGCTGATTTTTTATTTCTATACATAGTTATCGAGTTAATTAATATAGAAGCAAAACTTAAAAAACTTATCTTTGCTTACTAAATCGCACATAAGTGATTTAATAATAAATACGATTATTATTCTTTCAACGCTCACTCAATTTTAAACGTGTGGAAGCGAAAAGACGATTGATAGTGCACAGATTACGATCAGATTAATTCGCGGCATCGATGCGCTTCGGTACGGAGGAGAGATAGAAAAAAATAACCCACGGTGTGCCCCGATTAATTTCGACCTATCGATGAGGCTTGATCCTGGATTTCCGGACCGAATTCTCGGTCTCTGAAAGGTTAGGGGTTGCCAAAAGGTCGTGAAGCATACTGTGCATTTCATCGCTATGCAATTTTCTTAAAAAAAATTTAAAGTTCATACTAGATGGCGAAGGATGGTCGTTAAAGAGATGAATGCTAGTCTCTGAAACTTTTTCACGAGAAATTAATAAGAATTAAATGTTTGCGTAATGCAGCAGAACAAGTGAAGAATTTAGTTTTAAACTCTCCTTAAATCATCATTTCTAAAAAATATAGATTACATGTTACGTGAAAAACAATACAGAACTCGTAATATCTTTGTATAAGCATTATGTTTTTTTCTTCTTTAAATATAGAAATGAAACAGTTTGGAAATAATTATTTATTTAACGCTGCACTTAAACACTCTATATTAATAACTGTTATATCTCGACACATTTCCAAAACATATGGATCTCTTATTCACAAAATATTATGTAAATATGTATTTATTTAAAATTCGTAAATTCAAGCACGAGTTTATCGTCTAAATGCCATCTCCATTTCGATTTGCATTACAAGCTATCGCGGTTTCTTAGATACTTTGCCACTATCAATAATAGAGTGCTGTATTCAATAATGGTTATTCAAAGTCCGAGTAACTGCCGGAAACAGAAACTACTTCGTTGCTAACCCATACTCAAATCCCCTCACAACTATCTAGAAGACCGAAACTCCGAATCTATAGAACCGTCGTCGGACTTGTGACCTGTGCAGAGAGACTCGTCTGACGAAGAGAGATGAGGAACGCCTGAGAATTAGCAAGTAAAAATATTAAAAGAGACATTTGGGCCGGTAAACCGAGACGGTAGCGATCAAACAGAAAGTTGGAAGAACTCTATGGACTGCCGAGGGCATTCTATATAAAAGATTATCATTTGGCAACATTGAAAGATCACTTAGAAACATTGCAAGATCGCAAGTTACTTTTGTTACTCCTCAAGCCATCATATCAGTTTAGAGACACAAATGGCAAGATACTGCCTTTAGAAACTTTCAACTGCAACAACGACAACTAAAGTAAAGTGAAATGCCCGTTACTAGCGACTGACAAATTGGATCAATATCACGATTTCGAGGAAACAATAACTACCAGGCAACTAAATGTGGCAAAAGTGGAGCACGGACTTTAATAACCAGCCGTTAACGAAGTTTGATGTATTGTTGAGATTTCGTGAAGTATATAGAAACCAAGAAAACCACGCGTATAGAAACTAAAGATCGCCGGGAAGTTTCTGGGAATGCGGCGTGGAATTTCGCGACCATTATTTCCGAATTCGCCGAGTTTGACCCGACGCGCGCCACGACTTAGCTAAGTTCTACTTTGTGCACCAAAAGCACAAAGATTCTTGCAATTCTGAATGCACGAAGCGTCCTTGCGCAAAAAATCGGTGCGGCAAATTACAAATTCCGTCTAGCGACATGAGGAAACTGTGATGGATCGATGCGATTATTTGCAAAGTTCGATAAATAACGATATATTTCGTTCGAATCAGCGCAAAAAAAATCAGTGCAAATATCATAGACCAATCCTTCTTTTATTGATACGTGCCCTCTTCTCGTGTGCCCTACGATTTCTTCGATAATGCCAACATAACGCGCCGATACGTCAAGCGCAAAGATTAATTGAGGGCAACGTTGCGGGCAAACTACCGCGTCTATCTTAGCGTGGATATGGGTGCGCGAAAGATGTATCGTGCCCTTCCAACTAACAAGAATCGAAATATAATGGATGATATCGATTTTTAATAAAGGGGAGGGCAATAGGAAACACTGAGTACAATTAATTATATAATACGATTAATTACAATAGCTAGTGAGAAAACAATATCAATTGTAAAGTGACAATAGATAGAACTCGTATTATAGTTACTCAATATCATTAGTTTAATAATTCAAAAGATTTTAGAAAACAGGAAATTTTAATTTATTAAAAATTATTATTAAATTTTATTTTTCTACTGCAAAGAGAGAAAGAAAAAGAGAGAAATAGAAATCTCAGCTTACATTACTCATTATGGTTGTGTATTGATGATAAATAATGAAAAATCATTAAAATATACGAAATAGACAGTTTTATCAAATTGTTAAACAATATATATATATATATATTTTTATGCACTTGATTATATTTACTTTATTTCCATAACAAAAGCAGCGTAATATTTTTTAATGTAAATAACTGTATTCTTTTATTTAACATCAATGTGCAAGTATTCAAGGCAAAAACATGCCGATTAATCGCAATATTACGCTCGTTCTCGTTTTAATCAAATACATGAAATTTAATTCTGTGCCGTCGGGTCTTCAATTCGATTAACTCGAAAAACACGCGGGTCGGCGACGGATTAAATTTCCAGTTTCGATTACTACATACGGTTATGCTTTTAATGCGATGGAAATTTCAGCTTAACTGCGCCGCACGGCACATGTATTAGCCGACGATGCGTTGCATTTAATAAATCATCTAGATTGATCGGCGCACGTAATTTCACGATGATGGGATGTCTTTCGGTGCTGGGTATGTCTTTCGGATCGAGTAAGCTTCGGAGTTGCTGTTCCAGAACTACGAAGCTTCGCTTTCGGAAGGCTATTCCGATGCGTCGGTCGTCGTACGACGTACGGTTACCAGCAGGTGAGTACGTAGAAATGTCCAGCGTCTCTTTTGAAAAATCGTCCATAGAGTGGACCCTTCGTCCCGAGTAATTCCCGTGATGAATGTACTACGGTGGATTCAACAATAGCCAGCCGAAGTACATTGCCAACCCCCTTCAAATTACGTTCTTGTCAACTCTGACCATCGGTCGCTTTCGAAAATATCTCGTCGCTGCGACAGATTTTTCTGTATGCGAGAAACGTTCGCACCGAATCTAACTGCGACGAATGCTCTTGCTCAAATCCAAAGTAAAAAACTTTAGAAGCACAAATCGGCGTTCTTTTAGCTGATTGCCGTCTGCGTAATAAATAAATAAAAAAAAGACAAAATGTACATTTAATTATTTTGACGATACGTGCTGAGTTGAGATAAATTAAAAACTGAAGGAGAGCCGCTGACTCGGAGGAAGACTAGTCACGTTACGTTTCTAAACGCGTAAAGAAACTCTTGACTCGGTGGAAGCGCGAACGCTATCGCCTCGCGCACTTTAATTCTACTCACGGTACAAAAAAAATCTATAACATACTGCAACGTGGGAAACGAAATTCTCCGTCTCATAAAGCATTCCTCACTCGCATGCCACGGAAGAGAAGGACAACGCGGCAAGGAGGAGGAAACGGCAGGGGCAACGAGTGGGTGGACATTTCCTTGACGTCAAAGGTTTCCAGCCAAGGTTTTCCAGCCCGGCCGCGCGGTTTTCCAGTCACGAACGTCAGTGTGGGAAAAGGCATTACGGGTACGCGCCAAGAACGAGACGGCGGAAGGAAACGATATCTCGTTGCACGTCTAGCGGTGAGAGCCTGCTCGACGAGAAATTGCAGAAGCCATCCACGAATCGAGCTCAGATACTGAACAAGTAATTAAATCGTCACATAAAGAGGCTTGTGGATAGCAACAATGATGTGTAAAAGTTTTCGAATTCTGCTTCAGTGAAGTGGAAATTGTGAGCCAAGTTTTCAACAATGTGGGATTTATAGTACGATGAAAAAAATCATAGCATTTTTGCCTTTCTCTCTTTTTCCCTTCTAAATATATCTATATATAAATTTGTAAAGTCTCCATTAATTCTAAAATCGTCCCGTTTACGGAACATGAATTGTTTGCATAAATCAAGATGGATTTTGCAATATGAGGCAATTCTCGAAACAGGAAGCTGGGGTTGCAGTCATCAATACACCTGCGCTAACACAGTTTTGCTCGAAATATGCACGACAGTGTACTGTCATTTTTGTTTACCAGGACCTATCGAGATCCGACGCAATACGCAATAATAAATAGCACAAAGGGAGCAATAGACGGATTAATCTGACTATCGATATTCATTCGTCGTAACGGTCCGCGTAATAAATTCGCAGTTTACGCGTGCATGGGACATTTTATGCGGGTATTCGTAATTCATAAACGGAAATGCCAACGGGGGCCGCGAGCAACGGCTAGTCGATTATACTCAGTTATACTGCATTGTTACACTACGCTTTTACTTATACGCTTTTACCTTTACCGTTGACCTTTAACAACCTGAAATGTCCGTTACATCGATCGCGGAATCCCTATAGCTCGTGCAAATAAAACAAGTCCTTTGGGCGAAGATAATGATCCACTTCGACGAAGGACGTGGCAACGAAAGAATCATTATTTCCTCCTAAGCGAATTTTTAGCGACTAATTCCGTACGTCGTTCCAATAACATCGTTATTTTACAGCGTTACCGCACTTATGTTATGGTAAATAGACTCGTACAATTATGCCAGGATATTTTCATAACATTCCAAGTGTGATTAAAAAACTACTAATAATATCTGCAATTTTCTTCGTGATAATTATATTTGCTTTAATAGATAGACAGATTAATTATAAGTAGACTATATGTATCTATAGCAATAAAATATAATATCATGCCTGTGTATATCTAATATAAATAATTCAAAGCATATTATTTGCAATTAAATTATTTACTTTGAAAAAATACGGAAATGAGAATATTAAGACTAAATAAAAAATAACTAAGAAGCGCAGTTCAGAATATTTAATAAAGTGTGATATAAAGACCCTCGAAATAAAAATATAAGTAGAAAGGGCTGTAAGGGTACCCTTACAGCCCTTTCTACTTATATTCAGAATATTTAGATATAATAAACTAGATGTAAAGAACATTTATTGTTTAACGAGCTACGCTGTATCTTTATATTTAAATACAGATTATCAAATATCTTTCTCGTTACTCTCTCGCTAGATTACTTGAAAATTGAAATTTGTCGATTTAAAATCAATATTTCTTCAATAAAAATGTCTATAATTTTCAAGTGATGACGGATTAAAAGTAAGGAGTTTCTGGTAAACTAAATTCCAGGATCAAGAAAAAGTAACAAAATTATAACCTTCAGTTAACTTTAAGTAGATCTTGTAACATCTTAATTTTAAACTCAGTTACAAAGATATCCGGCGATTCTGGGACACTATCTCTAGAGGTTCACATTCGTGAATACGGGATTAGTAACTCCGAAATACCCGAGTTCTCAATGGCTAACGATAGGCTAGGCCACAGTCTTTGAGAATATAAAAAGAATCATATATATACATTTATTTAAAATATACAAAAAATTGACTTATCGAAAACTCGCAGAAATCATAATATATATAAAATATCATTAAAACTCAAATACAGAAACCCAAATAAATTATATGTATAAAAATTTCGCGGAAAAATGTTTTATATATGTATATAATAAATATAAAAGGAAGCACTCTATTTTATATAAAGAATGCCACATACCTATACATATATGTATATGCGCGTTGCCTGGCATTTTATCCCGCGCTTCGATCTATTTTTAATATATTACTTCGTCGCAGCCCTACACTTTATAGTCTTCCCATTGAACGTAATATTCTTCAATGAATACACGTCAGACGATCTACGATCTATTCTATTCTATGCAAGCACAAGAGCTGAAACATTTACCCTCGACTTGTGCATTTCGCGGATACGAGCGGAATACGTCGCATGGTTTCGAGAAATCTAAATATGCGCGCGCGCGTAGCGAACGTGTACTGTCTTTAAATCGATTCACACGATACGAATTGCTTAAATTAATCACGAAGTACCTCCGCCCGAGCAAACGCGTTTATTCATGCAACGTTATCAGCGCTGCAGCCACGGCTATCGCGGTACTGTTTTTCGACTCTCGCATTTAGTTAAAAATAATTACATTAAGATTCGCGCGCATCGGGCGGACTTGGATCGATATCGCAAACTATTTCCGTGCAGTCCCCGTGTCATCCCCGCTCCTCTCATTCCCCTGATACTGCAGCCCTGTTATGTAACGAGGGGAAATGAAAAAATAAAAGCGGGAGAGCGAGAAGAAAATACACAAGCCTGAAAACAATTCTATTCCGGCGCTGTTTCTGAAAGAGGTGCGCCACGAAATCAGGAACTACGCTTCTTCTTAACAACATTTCTTGCTTATCTCTGCCGGTTGCGCGGAAATGGTGTTGCCGCGGCAAAACATTTTCCGGCGGAGACATTCAATTTTTTCACCGCTGCTGCTGCCCTTTCCTCCGACTACTGCGATCATCAGGGCTTCTCTCATCTTCGCTTTCCCTCGCAAAATATTTAAGGTCACGATTTGCTGCAGATACCGGATCAATTGCAAAATTATGCGTTTTGTTTCTTCTGCAGCGATGCATTAACAATTTTTTTTTAAGCATTTATAAATAATTATGTAGATGGTGCCGAATCTTTTTAATTTAATCATTTAAACTTGAGTCAAATTCTGTAAGCAAGAATTTTTTATCTTTACAAACGAGGAAATGTTTATTTGTGATACAAAGTGTAAAATATTATTTAACTGTAATTATTGCAGAAATTAATTCATAAGAAATAAGAGTTTTACAAATAAAAGTGATATCCCAGTTTAAAAAATTTCAATATAACCGTATAATTAAAAGTTTTGTTAACATTTTCGCATGCGGGTTGAACTCATTCGCACACGAATTATCACACGGTGATAATCCATCCATCCATATTGAAGCACGAGAATACTCCAGCCAGGTATACAACATTATACAAAACATACATGAGGCACGTCTCGACGCATTATGTAAATACATGTAATAACATTACCTAAGTGCACACGTTTACGTTACGTTTACGTTTCGAGTGTACGCTAGTCAAGTTGTCCCTGTTGCATAATTTGTGCAGTGGTTCGCCGATGCAATTCACTTTTCGCGATTATCCGTCGAAATAGCGTATCACAATTTCGGTGAGCGTCACGAATATAGTTTACTTACGTGACAACGTGCCACCAGTGTTATACAGTGACATCGAGGTAGACAAAACGTCAAAAAATTCATTCCCGAAAAATTTGTTCCTGCATGCGTTTTTTTTTGTGTGTTATATTCTTGGATCGCTAAAAATAGCCACTAAAAAGCGGCCTTTACCCATTCGAAGTTCGGGTTGCCGTGGTCTACTTCTCCGCGAGTCACGCCTCCCTTCCGCGAAGCATTAATCGCAGCCCGCCGACTATCGCTGAAAATGCATCCGCGTACTTTAACATTTCGCCTCGGTCGCGTGTGCGGCCGTGGCGCACATTTAGGCAGAAAAACGATAAAGCGTATTTTTGCGCTTAAACACGAAAGCGACGCGCGCAGTGGTGCCTAGGAGAAGAGGAATCATATCACAAAAAGTTGCACAAAACGGGAAAATTTAAGATTTTATTATTTTAAATTGATTTTCTGTTTTCATACGTAGCAGTGACTCCGCACTCCAATATATTTAAATAATATTTTCAAAGAATATTATTTTCTGTTTCTTGTTAAATATAATTACAATTTCACATATAATAATTTTTTACATAAAATTTATTTCTCCATTTAATAGCACCCTCTCCCTCCCCCCTATTTACTTTATACTCAATTTCTTATTCTTGTCGATATTTTTCAATATATTTCCTAAATTTCGAGAAATTCAGATTTTGTTCGCCTAAGCACCACTGTGTGCTGCATTGGTTCGAAGGTTGCCGGTAAATGTAGGTCGATTCTCAGGTTCTAACTTGGACCCATGTAGCCAAAACGAGCCAATCTCCACCCTTCCAACCCTGGAACGGAGACAAAGAAAGAGCGGATAGGGATGAGGCGATAGCGGAGGCGAGAGATTGCATGCATGGATGAACGCGAGGTGGTTTGAAAATGGTGCTGGTAGTAGTAGTGGATATGCGGCAAAGGTAAAGGTCAGATAAAGCGAATGCTATCGACTGCTTTGTTCGCGGAAACGCTTTACTGGCTCCCATTGTGTTCCCTTGATTATTATGTTCATTCTCAGTACTTGCTGTTGCCTTCTATCACTTATATTTCCGTCAAAGTTTTTATTTCATCACAACCATTAATGGTATCATATTAGAGTCAATAGTACCATTTACACTACTACTCTATTCCTGATTTAATAACTCTTTACTAATATTATTATTATAATTAGTCGATTTCTCAAAAGAATTATTTTTAAACATTTCACTTAAAAACTTTTACCTGTATTGTTTAATTTTTTTTACGAAGAAATATCGTTTTTATTTTATTTCGACAACTTTCAAAATTATTATGATATTAAACGAGGCAGAAATTTTAATCAGATTATATATCATATAATTAAAGAAAAGAAGAGTTTAATTTTTATTTATTTTACATAGAAACTAATTAAAGTAAGAAAACTAAAGTATATCTGTCGTTAAAGAGAAGAAAAAATTTTGTTAATAATATCGTAATATTGCAATAAAACCTTCGAAAAGATATTTTATTTATGTATCAGTGTAAAAAAAGAAGAAATTTTGATGCTTTTAACCGATATTTCAAACATTCTTTGTTATATTGAAAGCTTCGACAAAAAAAAGATTTAAAAATTCCATTGCATATACGGGCAGCAAAAGGAAGGACGAGAGGCAGAGTAGGAAATGCGAATGAAATGGAAATAGAGAAAAAAAAATGTAGGTATGTAGACAGAAAGATTTGCAACACGCTTCGTAACTCGCTCAAACGCGCCGCTTCCGCCGCACGAAAGAGACGGGCTGGAAGATGCGATGGATAGGGGTGCGCTTGATAAGAGGGGTGATATGGGGTTAATCGCCGCGTTCACACTCACCGCGCATCAAAGCCGCTCGACTACATCATGCACCCCTAGTCCCTACCTCCACATCCCTGTTTCTCTCTCTCTCTCTCTCTCTCTCCCCCCCTTTTTCTCTCCTTCTCTTGTGCACGATCCGGAAAAGAGAAAATCGATGAACAGTGAAATTCGACGCGGGCTACCGAGTGTCGCCGGGGCGGAACGCTGGACGCGAAGAACGGATTTATGATGCGGCAAGTGCCCACATCACGATATTCTCGTTTGGGTCAGGTGAACGTGACGACCCCATGTTGAAGGTGACTGCTAGTGACACCATTTTGTTATTTAAATTCACTGTTTTATTTATGCACACCAGACGGGTCATTAAAATCTATCGTTTCCATATCAAGTTTTTTTTAAATCATGTCTAGATATATTCACTTTTGAAATCTGTCATTGTTGCGCATTAATTACTTATTGTTTCAAATCTTCTTCCTAAATGATAATAATCCTAATAAACAAGATATATATTTTTAAAAGTCAGTTCTTTCGACGATTGTGCCGAGTCGTTCATTAAAAGAAAGCGCGTTCGTTAAAACTGCGGCATTTACATCGCAAAGAAATCGTAATCGGGAACGGTCGTTAGAGCTTAACGATCGATGCGGTCGGCTATGTCAACACGAAACTAATCGGCATAGTCGGAGAGCCGGCGGTTATCCCGGGAATCCTGCAGGATCGGTTATCCCCGGCGCTCCTGCGGTTGAATGTAACGACCCCTGCCTCGAACATCGGCCTCGAACAATTTCGCAATTTAAAGCACGGGATTGCTTACAATTACAATAACTCAAACCTTTTGTCTCATTAGCATCCTGTATCAAAAATTTTATATATGAAATATTCAATTTTTTAATCTATTTTTGTATAAAAAGTAAAAGTATTACTTGACATATGTATATATATGTACTAACGTTTAGCCTTTTATCATGCGTCATTATATTACAGCGTGCACAAAGTATTTTCTCGTAGATTGTTTAGATATAGGGATTTAAGCGTCTGCGGAATCTCCCCTTACGATATCATATTTCTATAATGCAAACAAGATTACCCTAGATGAGACAATTTTCACAATTGTTTCATAATTACAAGAACTCGTTTGTAATCGTCCTACAACGCTGCCACGCTACAACGCTTTAGATTCGCTACACAATTAGTAATAGTTCACATCTGCGCTTCTACAGCGAATTATTTTCGAAAATCAAGTAACGACAGGAAATTCGGTAGATTCTCGAGCGCTTTTCTATAGGTACAATCCTATACTGCGGATTGCAAGCGCAACTTAGAGTGCACAAGATTCTTGGAGTATCCGGCACCGCAACTCGATACGTGGAATTAACGACCGTCGAGCATCGTCGAATAATGTGTGACTCGTCAACTTAATTAAATTTGAACTCCCTCAGCTGCGCGATACGTTGAAGTAGTTTTCGAGAGGGCTCGATCACTGTGACGTCTTCGGGAGAGAGGAATCAACGCTTAGACACAAGTCTTGCTCGAGATACCTAACTCGAGAGCTTTTAATTGCTTTTCGTTTGTAGCACATCGGATTTTCGTTAATACTCGTAAATCGCGACGCTTTTGACTTTCATCGGCAAGCCGCGCAACGAAACAACCGAAAAATGCAAAAAAATTCGTCATCTCGCCGCTGCAACAAATTTTCATGATCTATTATATAAACGTATAAACAATCGATGTCAGTTTCACCGTGTCGCGGTTATTTGAGATACACGGAAAAGCTACAGTGCTCGGCATAGAACGCGAGCATTGGAGAACGCCTTCGTACCTGATGACGAAGAGGGTTGAGAGGGTCGCCCCTCGTTACGCTCGACACCGTCGAGAAAGATTTTCCACGGCCTTAACAGGAGTACAAACGTTTCGAGTATACCATCGCTGCCAGGAAGGACGACTCGCCTCCACCCTTAAAGCCGCTAAGGGCTCGGCAGCAACCGTGGAGAGAGTTGCTCGACATTGTTTGTTGGGTTTCCCACTCGGAGAAACTCGACCATCGCGTGGGAAAAAAAAAACACAATATCGTGCAACTTTGCGCCGACAAGCCGTGTTATGGCGTATTAGAGAAAATAATAATGATAATGATAATAATTTATAATCTCTCGCAAAGAGATAATGGTTATTGTTTGTTGCCAAGTTAGCTGCTCCGAGAAACAGGACCGTCGCCGTAACTTTGCGAAAGAAAAAATCTTACCGCGGAATACGGCAGTGTAACTTTGCGAACTTTCAACAAATTAATGACAAACATTTTATGCGCGAGTAAACTGTAACAGTAACGATAACAACCGCGCGTCTTCGTAAAAAGATGGTTGATGCAGTTTACTAGGAAATTTTATTTTGTGATCGTTCAAGCGTCACCGATATTTATTTATTGGTAAATCATTATTCAGCCTTGTCTTAACAAGACTTATCTCTATAGTTGTTCCAAAAATAAAAACAATTTCTCTTTCGTTATATGTAAAGTAATATTAAAATATTAAAATACTAAAAATATTGTAGCAATTTTAGAAGAAACTCGTACAGTTATCGCGAGATATATTTTTATATGAATGTTCTGTCAATATTTAATTTATTTTTTTTTAATTCCAACATGCAATTCATTAATCCCGTAAGAATTTACAATGTCACTGAGCGACAAAAATTTTCGCTGGTCGCTACGCGCGTGAGCATAGCTTATACTTTAAAATATTCTCTCTGGCTTTTTGGATGGTACCTAGCGTTAAAAGAAAATGCGGATGCTCATAGACAGCCCGTGAAGAAGAACCTCATTTTATTCTATGCAGTGCAATATGTCAGAATTATATGTTATATTCATGTCAGAGGTTTTTAACAGTTGGCCCATTTCGCTAGAAATGTCTTTTCGAATAAAATACGTTTTAAGAGTGATTCATTGTTGCCGGCGAACACGTACGCGGTACACACATACATATATATGCACCTCGGGAGCTTTTGTCGATCTCACGAAGAACTTGCGACTGGATATACGTGCGAGACATTTCAAGGAAGTCAGACCGCGGCTTTTGCCGCCTGAAAGTTGCAAATCCTTGGCGGACTTTGCACAATGGCGCGCGCAAGTTCGTTCGCGCGCAATAAAAAATGGGCCACCGCGATTTCGCGCGTGAATTATCCCGCCGTGAGCAAATTGAAACTGCCGGCACGACTTCCGAATATATATCGCGAAGTTGAGTTCGTTCGTTATGCGGTGGCTCGCGCCCACACAGGATACGCGAAATACTCAGACTGCGGAATTAAGTAAGCGCTCGAGCACGCGCATAACGCGTAGCGGAAACGAGAACGAGAAGTATTGAGTGACTTTAATCAATTTGCAGACTTCGCGATATCGGAATATTCACTTTTATGCCTCATTCGTCCAGTTCTGCGAATATAGGATACGGTAAAAGAGCGAGTGGCAAATTCGTTCAATTCAAGTGGAATTTTAATTGACTAATTATGTCTGAAAATAATGTCTGTCTCTGGCGGAATTATTTTTATTTCCAATCCATTTTGAGATGATGCGACCCAGACATTTCCATTACTTAATCAAACAGGAAGCATTTTATTTCACATTCATGGATATTAAATATTTAGATCTATTCCTGAACAGTTTATATAAATTTTAATAACTTATTTCTATAACAAATCACTTGTCTACTAAATTATGTTATAACAAAAGATTTGCGAATATATATAGTTTTTTTATAATATATTATATTATATGCAAAAATTTATGTAAAAAAGATATATCACTGACTTAATTACAGGTTTAATTACAACTTTATAAAATGTCCCTTTTTTCTTCACTAATTTAGTTTTCTTTCGGGGAAGGGACAGAGTCATGGCGCGTTGTATTAATTTCAGAGACAATTTAATAGAGAATTCAACCCAACGCTATGCAAATCATTCTCAAAAGGAAGCAATTCCGTTAAAATATTTGTTTAAGAATAATAAATTAACAGTACAAATCTCTCGCTTTCTTTTAACATTAGGTGTCACTTAAAAAAATCAGAGAGAATATTTTCCTCCAATAAAAGTGAAAATTTCCATCACTCGTAATATAATTTCTTACACAGTTTGAACGATGAAAGATATTAAAAATAACGTACAGATATTTTCTAGCAATTTTAACAGTTTTATGTAATAGTTATATTGTAATCTTTTGTGAAAAATATAAGATGATAATAACTGCCAGGATGCTTAATTCACGTCTCGACGAGGCGAAAGATATCAAATATCACGTTATCGATATACGGCAGTTCGAGAATAGGAAGCGGAGTATTCCCCATCCAATATCATTGGTCACACCAGTTTCCTCGTCTCGTACCATCGACCACAGATTAAATCATCCCATTACCAGACCGCTGCGGTTCTCCTTACATTATATTCCGGAGTCGTAGCTGGAATTCTCATTCCCCTCGCCTGCCAATCGATTTCTGGAAGACGTAACTGCGCTCGTTTTTCCAACACAATCCATCTGCGCTGGAATCTCGAGTTTAGATTAGTTTCCGTTCCAGATTATTCATTTATAGCCAACTAGGCTTGTTTATAAAATTCAATGGCACTCTCGGAGATACCTTTACAACTCCACAAATTCTGATCTACTTTAATACAAATTAATCGATTTTATATGAAGATTTCGATAACATATTCGTTCATACTTTTATAAAGATATTTCGGATTTATCTTTTTTTTTTCATCATCAATCTATTTAAAGTGATCGATGAATTCTACCATCAGCTTTCTATTTTCTCCCACTATGCAAGCTGCAATGCGCGACAAAGATAAATCTACCACGAAATGGACAAGTCGGCCACTCGTATCCTATTTTCAGAGTAACATCTAGTAATTTTAGTAAAAATCGATCCTTTTGCCATTTACGAAATAAATCTCGCAGCTTTTACGTGTCACATATTTATTCCGTCACTAATTTTTCATCTTATAAATCAAAACCGGACGACTATATTAACTACATCCTGTATCCAGCCCGTCTCTCTTTCGCGACAGTTCTGAGTTTTTATACGGCAATGAGAAAGTTTCGAGGGGAATCTTTATGGAACAAGTTTCATGGTTAGATCGCTAAAGTTTTCCAAGCTTCCCGTATCTCTTAGCATCTCCGCACCTCCCTTCATATTAATCTGTTTCAAATTCGGAAATGAATAAACTCGAATCGATTCTTTTTCTTCCACGTAAAATATTGAACCGGCGCGGCCGAAAACGACGGCTTCATTATACTATATTCTTTTTCTCAAATGCCGAAATATACCAACGAGCGTCAGAAAATTTAAACATTTGCATGAAAATTTAAACATTTATTCGTGCCCTGAATTAAACTTTGCATCCTTATATACCGTGAATTCATGAGACCCGCATTCTTTTCTTTGTTTCTTCCGCCATCTGCCAAATCCGTTTCGCAGTATTGTTGTTTAATTCAAATGTAGATGTATTTTCACGGGCATAACTTGATCGTACAATAAAAAATACTGATGAATATTGACTAAGTTAATGTGAAAATATTCAGCATAATTGCATAATATTTGTATATTATGCAAAGATTTGGAAAATGGAGATTATCGTTAATTTGTTGCCAAATGACCGCTGACGAAAGCAGTCCGGAAGATTTAGGATTCGGTCCCTCCTGCAACGGAGTTTCTGACGTTTGACGGATTGCTTAACTTTTCTTCTCCGATTAATTCTACGATGTAGGTTCGAAACAGGGCACACTGAGCTCGTTCTCTATCATGAAAGTTGTTCCTCTTTGTGTCGGATATTAACTGGTGTGCCACTTGGCGCGGAGGAAACTTGATCTCGTCAAATCGTTGGATCAGTTATCCTCCGTTGAACATGCCGATAACTCGATCATTTCTCGCGATTTTTGAAGCCCGTAGAAGTCAAAGCGGATATTAGATGTCATATGCATGATCGATTCTTCGGTTTGTTCGATATACTATTGAGATCGTGTAGAGATTCAGAAACTCGCTCAATGTTTACCGAAACATATATTTATTATCGCGATGGACATTAATAATTATGAAGGACTCATTCGTATCGGGAAAATACATTATAAAAATTACCTATATTGTAATCAGGTATCGTTAGTATCATCGTTCGAATTATTCGCTGCATTTGCTCGAGTGAATTTTATAACTAAATTGTGATTCATCTGATTATTTCATTATTGACTTACACCAAAACTTTGCCTATCTTTTCGCACATTGAATTCTCTTGAAAATTTTGTAAAGTACACTAATATTGAAAGTATTTTTCTCCTATGATTGAAAAACAAAGTCGATATTTTATTAATAATTTTTTCGCGGTTTCTCACGTTACATTTTAAAAGCTTATTAATAAGCTTTATTGCAGCTCGAAATATAATAGTAATAAATGTAATTAATCTTCATATATTGATATCAGTTACAGATATATGTTTCATATATAAAGCGTAAAAATTTTATATTATTATACGCATTTTAACTGTATTTAAAAATAATATATGTTTTTTAAATTGCATTTTGTGACTGAATTGTATTTTCTACAATATTTTATTGTATTTCCTGTTCTATATTGCAATTTTTCTACTGCTTTTTGATGTAAAATAAATTTTATAAAACATAATAAACAAATAAAAAATAAAAAATACATGATTATAAAGGAAAAAGAACAGCCAATTTAAATTTTAAGAGGGCTCCTATAAGTTGTTTCGTCTTTGCCGGATGAAATGTTAACTTAAGTGTAAAATTATAAATATAGTTATGTTTAATTAAAAAATTTCAAAACTAAATCTCGTCAGTGTATATCTCTAATCGCAACGGTATTCGGTAAAAGAGTAGCAACTTGCATGAAAAGATAAGCTCGCTAATTCATTATTCAAGTTATATAATAAAAAATATAATAAAACGTATAAAATTATAAGAGTGTCGTCCCACGTATGGAAAATTATTCATAGATATTGAATATAATAACTTAAAATACCAAACATATTTAGCAAACAAATATATACAGTTTAAAAATATTTGTGCAGTAAAATATAAATGTAAATTAATTATTATATTTAAGTTTATAAGATCTAGCTTAAAGATGTCACAAGAGAGGAGAACAGTGGTTATTCCTGCTCCATCCAAGCCAACCGCGAAATCCTCCCTCTCTACATCAAAGTCTGCTTCACGCCCACTTTCCTTCCAGTCCGTATCCTTGTTATGCCTCGTAGACATTCACTCGAAGACCCACGTTCTTACGCCTGACAAGCTAGCAGAATATATACCCTCATTCTGTCAGAGCATCATGCCACGTGACTGTCTATTGGAAAACGCGTTTCGTTAAAATAAAACCAAAAATAAAAAGCGGAAAATTAAACCGACCAAGTTTTGTAACAAAGAAATTTGAATCTGGAAAACAAACATATTAATCTCTTTTATATTTCTTTTAGAAAAGAAGAGAAATAAAAAAAAAGACGAGAAGGGAGAAAAAAAGAAATAAAATTTTTATTAATTATGATTTTTAAATTTATGTGATACTAACTTTTAGCAACTAATGTTGCTCGAGAAAAATTTGTGATGTATATGATTCGAGATGAATAACTATTGTACATACTATACAGTATTGTAACAAAATTCAGTATTTAATTTTCATTAAGATATTGATATTCATTACGAAAGTATCTTATGAATCCGCTCTGAAAATCATTCCGTGTTTTGACAGTAGGTCTCAAGAAAACATGGACGTATGGAATGAACGTCTGAGATCACAGTGGGAAGCTGAAGAGCGAAAAGGAGGAACAAAACGTGCGGGGAAAACGGAGAGATAACTTCCGTGACACCGTTAAACGTCGCGGCGCGGCTCATAAATTCCCTTAATTAAAACTTCATATCGCGCATCTGCATAAAGAGAGGAGAGCCTACGAATCTCCCGCTGTCCTCGCTGTTCCTGTTCATTCGTATTAACATGCTGTCACAAGCGAGACGCGCTGCGTTCAACCTCTCAAGAGCCAAGCTAGACTAGAAATCGACGCTTTTATTCCTCGAGAGTTTTACAATTCTATATACGCTCTATTTGTTTAGAGCGTTTGATTCGATAGTACGCCACTTTATAAATACAGGTATTTGCAGCGAGATGGGGAATGGTGTAGAATCACATATCCAATAAACCAGTTATTCCCAAAACAATTGAAATTGATAGAACTGATTGAACTGGTTAATGGATAGTTAATAATTCATCAGTAACATCAGTACAAACAAAGCAGAAAATTAATAGGAATCAACGTGACTAAATTTAAACGTACTCTACCAACAGTACGCATTATAAATAACGATACAATGCTTTGTTTGCGTTATAAGTAATAATAATGCGAAAAAGTAATAATAATCGGGCTATAAGTAATAATAACAATTTACGCTCAAAATTTTTGTCGAGGGCAGCGTCGAGAGCAGAGAACGCGCGTTTATTCGCGGAAATTATCTACATAGTTCGGCAGATGCACAGGTCAACCTGAATGCACGCGTTATGTTTCATAAATTAAATTGTGAGTGGCAACCGACATCTGGCATGAAATAACGTTGTCTATAATAACGCTGTAAACACGAGCGTCAATTTTGTCGATTATCAAGTGAATAAAATCATTTAATGCGCGAATTAAAATATCGACAAACATATACACACACACACACACACATGCTACATCGATATCTATATGTATGTGATAGCTTGTGATAACTAAATAATTTAAATCTCGTGTGATTAAACAAAAGTATTAGTTAAAGCGACATTACAGCTAACTGATTTTTTATCATGTTAAATTCTGCCCCTTGAGAAAAATAATTTTAAAAAATTCAATTCACTTCACTTAACGCGTCATGCCAATTATTTACGGAGATGAGTGAAGTTCAGCAATCTGAATAAAATTTTTGTATCCGTGAATGCGACCAATATAACCTGTTACAACAATTTAGTTGGCAAATAAAAAAAATTGTTATATTTTTTATCGCAATAATTTTCTCACAAGAGATGCTTGAAATGCAAATATAAAATAAAAATACTCTTTCTCTCTTCCTCACTTTTTAAAAATAAAAATATAAATAACAAGAATTGTATTCAAGTTATTTACGAATTTTCACAAACACACATTGATGAAATAAATTCCGCGAAATACCATTTACTCTATATACTAAAAAGCTAATACTTCGGCCTTGTCTTGTGCCTCTAAGAAAAATAGATAAAAGTCTCGGTCTTGCGAGCGCATCGTATCGAGAGTGCAAGCTGCATTATTTATGCGATTGATATCGCGGAACATGCATCCGCGACAAAGCGCATTAAAAAGACAAAAGAAGCGTGCAACCATCGGTCGTTCCTCGCATTGAACGGGCCCACGGCGGAAACACGCGTATTTGATATCGTGCGAACACACTTTCTCACTTATCGCAGAGAGGGCAGAGAGCTTTTCGCTGATATTGTCGGGCGTTCTATTGGTGCTCGTGGCACGATTCGCGAAACGCTGACGCACTCGACTACAAAATCGCGCGCGAGCTATTAGTGTACGCAACGTAATACGAGCGCAAACAGAAAAGCGCAATCGTCGGCTGATCACACGGTATTAACTATTGCCTATGCAGAATTCGCCTAGAGAACCGCTGAAGTACTAATCTACTAATACGTGCACTGAATCGACGCGTGCATTATGCAGCAAAATCTGACCGTTGAATTAAGTAATTCAATTTAACCTTTCGGACGTAATATGTTTTTTCTCGTCGTTAAGGATAATATCGGTCTGGTGAACCGCAATGTTAATTTTCTCGATTACTTACAACGTTCACGAAGAAGCGGTCAAAAATTTTAACTTTAATCCTAGGCTCTCATGAATAAAATTAGAAAGAAAAATATTTTTTAATAAGAAAATTATTCATTAAATTATCCGTGAAAAATGAATTTTTTGAATGTTATTCACGGGTAAAAAGAAAAACGTTATCGCATCGATATTTCATCTTGAGAATGAAACATCCTGGCTGCCATTCGACATATTTCATAACTGACAGTTTTTGGAATGACGCACAAAATGGTAAGCAGATGCTGCAGTGTTGTCGACACTGTCGGCAGTTAGAGCAACACGTAGCCGCATAATCGTATGCAGATGCACGAACGTATACTCATCTACCGAGCTCCATTCGTACTCTACATGCAAATCATGCACTAGTAGCAAAGCCGCCGGCGGCGGCAGTTGGTAGCGTATGATCAAGCAAGTAGCACGCCTTTGTATTGATGCGGCAACATTTCCTATACTTCAGCGACGAACGATTCCTTTGATAAACTCATCTTTGCCCGGCCGCGTCGTAATTATCACCGCAAATTTGTTGAGCGTACGTTTACATAGGTTAATTTCTCTCACCTACGAGAATTTTGTAATTCACGGTATATAGGGCTGAATATTTCCTCAAAGACGCATTGAATAATGATTATAATAATACTGCTCATATATAACGACAACTAGAACATTATTTTCCTTCTGCTTTATTGAAGAAAGAATTCTTTCTTGTTATTAGAAATTACTGCGATCTTTATCTTTATTCGTGATTTGTCAGCACAAAAGTAGTAAGAAGAAGCATAAATCATACAAAATTTATAGGACAAAAGGTAACTTGATAACAATATTTCAGACAAGCTTCTTACAGACGGAAAGAAAATGGAAATTCTACGTTTATAGGAACTGCGTTTGTAGCATGACACTGGACACTGGACACTGTCTTTCACCTCACGTAAAATCACTGCGAAGAGCTGGTAAAATTCTTTTTATTCAGGCAACGGATTGCCAGATCCCGATAAACGATAATTAAGAATGAGCTTAGATGCAACGAACGATATCTCTCCCTCCGGCCGTGTAATCATTTTTGGCAGCGAAAAGGGGACGGACGTAAAAACCGCTTTGGAATTGCGCCAACGATTTTCGCCGCATTGCCCCACCTGTTACCGCCTCCGCTGTGCCACACACGTGCACAACATATACGTACACCCGCTATCGCACATACTATTTCGCAACACCGGGTACAGCTCGCCGTGTTCGCGAGCGATCTTTTTATTTCCGGTGAAACCGAGCCCGTAGTAATTTCTACTCCGTCGCGACGCCGAAGAAGCAAAAAGTCCTCGAGCGAGCTCATCGGGAAAATGCACTTCCGACGTAGCGGATATCGACAAGGACAATATTTCCAGGATGTTCGTAAATCCGTCGTGTTAATAACGCCCCGTGTTTTCGTTTGCGGCCGCTAACAAGGTACGCCAACAAGGGAAGCTCGTGATGAGCTTCGGCGACTCGCCGATTCTTCGTAGTTAATTAACGCGATTCAATTTCAGCGAACTCCAGGCATACGGTGCGCGGTAGACGGAAAGAATCGGCGGTAGTCGCACGCAATGAATTTTCTCTCGTTCCTCGTAAAAGTAAATAAATGGCTCACGGATAATCTGGCCGTCGTAGTTTCGAAGCGGCGCGAAATGTCGCGAGATGAGAATAAGGATGAAAATGTTGCTGCGAAATTACAGCATAACGCGCTTAAGGAAGCTATTTTCCTCGGGGAAAACCGTTACGCGAAAAACGAACTGCCCTAAACTCTGTTTACGGGTGTTTTTCACGTGAGCGCGAGCGGAGTCCGAGCGACTACAATAAATATGACGTCGAGAAGTTATCGCAGTTATAAGACATTTCGCGGATTAAGTCACGAATAGGGTCGTTATCTCCGCGTTAATCCGCAGGCAATTTCAAAGTCGTTTAATACGCAACATTATGCAAACCCATGTATCCATGTACGAGAATATGCATTATAGTTGCGTAAACAGTTATATACGCCATACATGTTTAAAATGAAAATGTTCCTCGCCTGTCTCATTAGTACAATTAGCCGAGCCAATTTTTATAACAAACTGTCATATGTTTTCATTGCTTTTTGTGCAAATACACAGGTACATATATTTTCTCGTTGAAATTAGATCTGTCTAATGCGCTGAAAGCTTTATGATATAACTGGTTCGCAAAAAGAATCATTTTTATCCGCAAGATATTTTAAATAATCGTATCAAGCGAAACATCGTGATAGATCTTTATTTATGTGGGTTGTTAACGTGTTAAAAAACTGACAGTCGATAGAAATTCTTTAGTGATCCTTGAAGACGCGACTACTTGCGTCATCGCGAAGCAGATCTTAAAGAATATTTCGTAACTGTCAAGATTAAATCTTTAACGAGCCAGTCGCTGAATGTAACAAACCAGCAATGTCGGTCCTTGGTACGTCATAAAGCTTCGCGTCGACTGTCTGTCCTGAAGTGCATATTTGTTCGCAAACCGCATTGCGCTATTGCATATGCAAACTGACAGCACACGTACTTCTCAGTATCTCTGTACGTTTCTCAAAAGGATATACAAATAACTAAAAACGTCACATTCGAAGGTGTGCGGTCTTTATTCTCGTGGCAATTGAAAAATGATTTCAATATTTTATCAAAACTGAGCAGCAAGATTTTGTCTCTGAAAAAGAAACAAGGTCTTCTTGCATGTAAGTATTGCATTTGAAATTTCTAATTGTCAAATGTCCTAAGAATTATTTCCAATTGTACATTTCCCGAGACAGTTATTCGAATAGCGAAGTTTCAACCAGGGTTCACTCAGGCATGAAATTTGAAACCAGTACTCTGTATCATTCTACGATATATCATACCTGCTCGTTTACGTTACATGTAAAATAAAATAGAATTCATTCCAGAATAGAACCGGATGAGAACGGCAGAAAACTAATTCAATACAATGTGTGGATTTATATATGTATTTACATTGCCAAGAGATTGATATAAATTAATCGATTAATATAAATTAATGGATTTCTGCGGTTTCAAAAGTTTGCATTTTCGTTAAGGTTTTGGTTATCAAATTTCACAAAATTATAATTGTAAATTCATGCAAAATATCAAATAGGAGCTAAATGGGTCAGAAAGATACCGATTCTATCTGCGCAATTTTGTACGTACGACCACTTAAAGTTTATATCACTTTTATTTATAAAAGTGAATCGTTTAACAAAGCATTCAATGTGCTGTGAAGTACGGCAGATTTTCAATCTATATCGTACGAATATTCGCGATAATAATTTTGGTATAATTGACGAAAAATTCCTCCCGCTTATTTGACCGCGAAATTGGCTAACGTATCGTAAAATGAATCAGAAAGCGATAGGAAAAGCTGAAAAAACAGCAGAAAAAGGCAAAAAGTATGTAAAAGAGACACGGAAGTTTGCGTTAATGAAACGTGAGCGTCGACGTGAACGAATAGGCGATCATGTGAGTCACACACAAGCGCGTCGATGAAATTAATTGAGAACCAGTTTATTTATTGGCAGTTCGACAGTGCGATGCAAGTTTTCGGCGAACGTCGGCAGATTCGGTGCTACAGGCTCAAAGTAATTATATAGGTACAGCGATCCTGTACCTAATGTATCCGATCGATAGTAATTGCTTTCAGTCTCCGCGCCTATAATATTGTTCTATGTTTTCTCTACATCTCATCCAACTAGAAATAAAATTTCGTATAATGTACGAAATTTTATTATTGTACGTAATACGTTTTTGTAATCAGGGTGTAGAAGACAAACGCAGAAGATGGAGCGAGGCTCTCGTTAAAATATTAGAACTCAAATTCATCATTACCTAACGTAGCTCAATATGCATCTACAATCCGGCGCAACATCGTGCCGGCGCTAAATCGTCCTCCGTCACGCTTCGCGATCGGTATCGCGCGTATAACTAGATTGGAATTTCATCCGGCGAACGCGAGAAAAAGAACAATGCACTCTCCCCGGGACTTATTGAGCAAGAAAGACGCGCGCCTCTCGCTCGTCGCTTCCCCGCGCGACTACGAAGGTGGCTTAAAACACAACCCCATTACCGGTAATCAGATGGACCTGATCCCCCGGGGATAGGGAGCTTAAAGGACTTCGAGCCGGGGGACCAGAAGGATATCGGGATATACCGACATGCTACGCGAACGTAATTGAAAGTTTCCCGACGTTGCTGTCGCTGCTCGCTCCCAGTTTCCCTTCTTCGCGAAACTTGCCTCGGCTCGACGCGCTGAAAGAAAACGGCTGAATGGAACTTAGCGTACCGGCAAGACCGGGAAACAGACCGCCGCAGCGCGGTCTTTCAGACGGCGTCCTTACAACCGACTTGAGTCCTTTGAACGATACTTGCATGGGACATCGTCCTTGGAAAACGAGCAACGAGAATACTGTCTAACGTGTGAAAATAAGAATTTGACGAAGAAGTGGAAAGATGGTGAGAAAATTAAAATATTAGAATCCAGAACATGCTGTTTTTTTATAAGATTGTCACGCTAGAGAAAGCGTAGAAGTAAATTAGTCTAAAAATATATAACTTATACAGACGCAAGCTATATTTCATTATAAAAGTATCTCGGAAAAAATTTACTGTGAAAAAGGCAGGGTATTATTTTGCAATTAATTAGAAAGCTTATTGTGATATTAATTAAGGAGCTTATTTTATATAAAAAATTTACTTCGCATAACTCTTAGTGGTGAAAGATACAAGGGTTTTATCCGATTGCGCGCAAAGGGATACCTAAATATCGGACAAATTTCACGCTGCAAAATAGCAAGCAAATGGGGAAATTTGGGTTGCCCACCTGCATTGCATGCAAAGATGACGTTAATTAGATATTGTTACGGGGTTTTCTTTGATGTAGATTTTCACTGCACCATCGATCACGCTACATCGGAGGATATTGATGCATCGATACACGGTTATACGTCCCAGGTATTATCGCTCCAATCCAGTAACCGCTTAATTAAGGTGATCGCCCTCGTCGCCTTTGACATGGTCTTCCATGCAAGCACAATGACGACGAGCGTTTAGTTCGTGTTGATGAAATAATACCCCGCTCAAAGCGTCGCATAATCGATTTAACTTCATATAATATATAGATGTTGTTGCCTGTACGAAACAATATGCTAGAACGACATAATCGCGGACGTATTCTTTGTCCCGATAATGTCACTGTAATACCGATTCTAATCCCGTAATGTACCGCATGCATCTAATATCTCTCATAGCTTTTCGCTACGCATAATTTCGAGATAAAGACGTCGATCTTCTTTCTCTAAACACTTTTCGAGATATATGACATTTCGAAGAATTTGTGTAACTAGAAGAAAACACAAATCAAAAGATTCGTGTAGTCCTTTTGTTGCGTCCAGTTTTTTTGTCAAACATTTTTGTTTAAACTGAGATGAAACTGGACTTGTTCCATTTTTCATCGATCATATTTATCTATGAATATCCAGTAACGATATTAAGTATTCGCTGTCTCGTCGCGACGTAGCAAAATGCGCGGAAGTCCCCAAGAGAACCTCGAAACTTCTTTGATCATAGCAGATAAAAGAGAGATAAAAATGAAAAAGGATCGATACACCGTGAGGTAGAATACCGTGGAATAGAAGATTTGGGAGAGCGCATAGCAGGGAAACGGAAGAAGCGCGAATCCCTTTGTGAATGGAGCAGATCGAATAGAAAAGGAGATAAGCGAGTTAAGAAGACGAGTACACGCGAGAAGGAACAAAAAGATGACAGCGGCAGACAGAGGACGACTTCTTTATTTCATCCAACCACTCTTCCGGCTGGATGGAATAAATTTCAAGGAAAGATTCCAGGAAAGATTCTCGCGAAAGACGAATTGATCTCGTCACCCATGCAAAGAATTAAATACCCTTTTCTCCCCTTAGAAAGTAAAGAATCGCAAGTATGTCCGAGGTGTTTTACTTTCGGCAATTTTTTATTTAAACGAGGGTTAGTCCACGAAAGAAATGAAAGTCGATAAAACGTTCGATTGGTCGGATGACGGACTCGATGCGCCGCGCCGGCGCATTCAGATACGCCTGATTATTCTCCTCGAGCCGTGAGCACGCCTCGAGAGCGAATATTGTGAGGGGAGGATTCCAGACGTTATCCATTATTCCGCAGAGGCATGGCGGTCGGGTAAATCGCGCGATTTTCATCGACGAGCCTCGACGAGGGGCGCGCAACCCCGTCGCCTACCTCTCCCGCCGATTCCCGTCCTGAGGGTGGCAATCTCCCCCCGTCTTCCACGATCCGAAGATTTCCTCTCGATCTCACGGCAAGATAGAAAAGCTCCCTCCGCTGCTCGCGGGGGTACCTTAACGCCGTCGGGGCGCATCGCCCCTTCGGCTCATACTCGATTTCCTCTATACGACACGCCACGGCGATTCCGCGCCATGCCTCGGTTCCGATGAATATTCTTTGGAAGAATTCATAACGTCCATTTATGCACGGGTCAGTAACTCATATCCGGGACGTTCCACCGGCAGAATCGAACCAACGGACGTATATCCGTCGCCTCTTTCGTGGATTCAGGATAGCTTGAGTTCCCTCTTAAGAGAGACCTTCGCCGACGGTGTAGCGTCACTTTTCAATTTTGCCACGTTCTCCTCATTACTTTACATTCTTATAAAAGAATCAAATTCGCGCTACTTTTCTGTGAGTGCTAGATTATCACGTCTTACCGTTATAACGTCAGACAGCTGTGTATCATAGTCTGTCGTGTAATCGAAATTGTATATACAACATACTAATGTGAAAAATATGTAACAAGTTCTCTTAGCAAGTTCTTATATTTCCAAAAACGCGCTTCAACTTTCTCAACGAAAACTTACATGTTCTCTGTCCATCATCCTTGATTTCTAATTCGAATACTATATAAGTACAAAAAATGCATGTAGCGTGCATGTAACCACAAAAAAAAATAATAGATTAGTCTTTATAAGTTTATTTCGCAAGTTTAATTGATGCAATAATTCAGTTTCTCGCGTGAGACACTGCCAACACCAAGTAGAGATCGTCCGTTTTATTTCGGAGAGTTTTAAGACAACGGCATATATATCAGCGCAGCTATGACAAGCGTTAAAATAGCGGTACGACGATAATCCACAAGCGGCATGCTCGCACACACCACATACATATACACCCGCGCACACGTACAACACACGTCGCTGAAAGCTCGCGACTTCTCGACGACCTACGACCTCCTCCAAGCCGCGCGCGACCTCCTCGGATCTCTCTCGAGCATCAACCTATTTTCATCTTGGATCCCGGAGGAGGGAGGCGGGGAGATGTTAGAAGAGTAGACGAGTAGACGTCGGCCGGGATGGGGCGTGTTTGGGAACCCTTTTGCGGTGCTCCGAAGACAATGGAGCGAGTGCAAGCGGGACGACCCGACGGAGGAGGAGTAGTTGGATGGTATAAAGGAACCGACGTCTACGGAGAGAAGAGGCACTCTCCTATCTTTCTTTTTTTCCCACCATTCCCGGATAGGTGTTCTTCTTCTTCGTCTTAACTTGCTTATCTCCTTTTCACTTCGATCTACCTCTGCGAAGCGCCTCCGCAAGGCACCTCTTCGCCGCGTTTCCGCTTGAAAGAGGACTGTAGGATGACTTGGGACGCGGCATTAATAGAGTTACGGTATCGTTTTGCGTTTGCCTTTGCGTTCGCGAGTAACACATCCATGATACTCCTCGCTATATTATGCAAATTTACTAGATAAACTGATAAAAGAAATAATGAAAGTAAATTTTAAAATCAATGTGAAGTATTTGCTAAATGTAACTCTTCGACCAGATTTATATGTGCGTTAAAAATTATTACTAAAAGTAAGTAAACTTAGGCATATTATTTACAGAACGTTACAAAAAATATACAAAGATATATAAATATAAAATTACATTTATATATCTTTGTATATTTTTCTGTAAATAATATGCCTAAGATATGTAATTTTTAATTTTCTATTACTCGACCTACGTGACATTTTACATAAATTATATATATAATAATAATCACGTCTTTGATGAGACACTTCTTTGTAAAAAGTTTCAATGCTCTGGCGGAACAAAACTTCGATATTGGAATACGTAGTTTTTTATAAAGCCTTTCAATTCTGTCAACAAGCCATATCATTACAATGACTGTTAGACACTGACAACTTGCAGCATTCAACTGAATGTTCATTGAGTGGGAGGACAAAGATCGGAGGATGAAGAGCAAAACGATACAAGGAAGCCTCGAAGAGAGAATTATCTCACAAAGAAAGGAGATAAACGCAACAATTCGATTCTAAGTAATTCTCGAGAGCAGGTCCGCTTGCAGAGAAAGGAGAGGAAGAGCGAAAATCTCCGGCTTCCTCTTGAAGCGATAATAAGGCGCGTTTGACTCGAAAAGTGCCAAGCATAATGAGCAAGAAGTGTGCGATCTTTGCACTTTCAGTAAGAAACTGTCTGGCAGTATTGATCCTTAAAAAAGAAGAATTGCGTAGAAATAGATTTAATATATTATATAATAAAGTTAAAACTTTTTAACAAGATATTAAACCGAACAAGTACTAAATATTAAACGAGAATATTTCTTTGGAGTAAAAGTGCAATAATCGCATTTGCGACGGTTTCGTCGATCCCCCTTCCTCGCCCTCCTTGCTAACTAAGTGTTGATGACTAGCGAAATGGAAAAATCGTGAATCACCGAAGAACGTAGATCTTCTTGCATAAATTTGCAACTCACTGTGCGATATGCATTTAAGAGAATACCATCGTCTAGTAGAACACGCGCGAACTTTCCGACACATTCTGCTTTGCATTTTACATACGAGCGACGCGACGTTAATTTCAAGTACGTCAAACTCGAGCTCGCGATGCACGCGGGAATCACGAAACTGCCTCGGACTATTCGGTTCTGTATAATGGTGCGATGGGCGATGCGATATTCAACCTGGACCTCCTTTCGATGAAAGGCGACCTGGTCTCTATCGATCTCGTGAACTCCCACGAAGAGGCATGGCTGGCACAATTGCTTGACGGACCCATTGTCGCGGGTCCACTGTCTTGGTCCTCTATTTCAGTGTCCTTAACCCACGGAGTGGAATCACCGTCCCTTCACCCCGTTCCACTTCTTCGCGGCTTCTCACTCGGCCGCTCGATTCTCGCCACGGTACTTTCAAAGAACGCTCCTCCGATTTGTCAAAGCTATATTCGAATACTGCGGATCTTGATGCGGGTTAAAACAATGCACCCATCCATTTTTCTCTCTTCCAGCTGGACAATGCAACGCTATGCTCATATAGATAACGGAAAAATTCCTCGATAATTAAAAAAGTGAATCTCGATAATGAGGATACTAACTAGATGAACATCCACTCTCGTAGACAGAGCATTCACTTTACATAGACTAGATTTAAAAAAAAATAATTATTTTATTTGCCTAAATCCCTAAAACAATTCTATCTATCTTAAAGAAGCTACAAATTAATATTGAATAGAAGATCTCGCCGAGAGAAACGGTGAAGCGACTGTCCCTATTCACTTCGCGGACAATTCGTACCAACTTCGCACACCGAGCACAATCAACTCGACATAATAAGACATCGTGCTTATAGCTATTCGCGATCACTCATCTACGATCATTCGTCGGAAAGCTCGAATATGATAGTTCGAGAAACACGACGGTGCTTTTGAGACTATAACGTCGGAAGTGCAAGAAATGTCTATCCTGCAGAGGAGAACAAATACAACGTCTAACCACCGTTTTCTGTAAGAGGTAAGACAACCGTAGACAAGCTTACAAGGCACATTATGCTGAGGATCCGGTGGTTTGCATAAAGCACCGGTGATAGTATTCTCCTTGGCACATGCTGAGGATGAGACGCGGATAAATCACTGACAAGAAAGCAGAAATCAGGATTATATAATGTGGGAAGAAGAGATAGGCGTAGGAAGAACTGTAAAATACGCCCAATATAAGAGGCAACAAAAGAACAAAAACAAATTTTAATAAATTAATCGTGTTTTCGATTTATTTAACTTTTCGTCGATTTTCGTTATAATTTGTCTATGTTACTTCCGAATTAAGAACCCAGAGTAACATACGAATTGCAACATCGAATAATTCAAGTAATAGAAGATCGTGTTTGATATATTGATCACTTATTACATTAATATTTTTAACGTAACATAGTATTCAAAATTCTGCACGAATTGACAATCAGTGTAAAATAGATCTGTTGTACAGATTCATATACAGATTGTATATTATATATTGTACCATACAAGGTATACGTTTCATTTAATATGTATAATCGTGTCAAAGGTATAATCTTAACAAAGGCAAACTTAATGAACGAGACGCTGAAATTTCGACTCCTTATTAATGGAATGCATAATTTCGACTGATTGGGCCTCGGATGCGTTTAAGTTCCTTGTGTGGCTTAATTAATACGTTCTTCTCAGGCTCGCAACGCACGCATATATCACCGAATGCGCGCTAATGAAATAGCGGTTAGTGCCTGTTAAAATAGAGCAAACGCCTGTAGAATCAGCCTCAATTCTCTGTGAACTCGCAGTCGCATTTGCACACATGATGTACATGTCTTACCTCCTTTCGTTAGATTTATTACTAACATCTGCAGTATTAAGAAGCTGCAAGCTACACTCATGCTCATATATTAACAACATTTGTTTGGAGAAAAAGAAAGTTTTTGATGGTGGAAGAAATATTACATGCCTTAATTGTTCAATTTTGTTCTTTTTTTTCATCGTTTTTCTTGTTTTTCTGATGCATATCTACCACAAAATACGAAAACAAGTTTCGTTTTTCTCATTTTGTTCTTATCGATTTTTGTCCAATTATTATGATTTAATAGATAACTCTAGAACGCACGTTATATATATATATAAAATGAAAACTCACAAGAACAAATTGAAATTGGCACGTTAATTTGTTTAATATTACGGGACTCTTGATTGTGTACGACGCGTCCACTTCGATCTTAATTTGGTGTTGAAAAATGTGGCGTTTCTTCTTTCTTATTTCATCGTTTCTTGCGAATCAAATGATTGAGGATAGTACCTTAATTACGTTTCTTGATTGCAAGAGATTGCATTCGTATTTCTCGTGAAAACTGCACGATATAACGGCTGAGGTTAAAAAAACAACCGACATAAAATCGGCAGAACGATTTCGCCTCAATCTTGCAGATTGTAAATCTGCGTGGTTTTATTTCATCTTTTTCCTTGCATATATTATTGGTTCATCAATTCGCGCAAATCCGCGCGCTAATCGGTAATCGAAGTAGAAAAACCTCTCCGTTCATTTATTTAATCAAACGCGCGTACAACGTGCAATACATATATGTATATTCCCACGTATCGGCCGCAAATTATCACTTATTTCGCCGCGGGAAAAAATTCACCGATACGAATGACATGACAAACGCGTTACTTTCAGCAAGATAAAGAGAAGGATCGACGATTACACACTAATGAATTTGTCGTTCTCTATAGAGATCTGTCCAAGGAGATCTCTTCCACCGACGCTCGCGTACGCGGAACGACTCTAATACGTTTTTAATGGAGCCGCACCGCCGTCTACGATGAATAATGAAGCACGAATTTAATTTGCGTCGCCTTGAGATTCATCTCAATCTAGAGTGAACGGAGGCCCGATCGCATCGGTGACAAAATGGAGCAGTCTGATAGCTAAGTGATTTATGAATGATCCAGAGATTTTCTTCGTATCTGTCGTCTTCTAAAGTTTCGCGTATTTCGGTGGACCTTCTTATTTTTAACCGAAACCGGGTCAGCGCGGTAGAGATTATTCTTTAACCGATGTCGAGTAGAATTTTTCATAGCATAAGACTTTAGGATTTAAGAACTCGAGGTTTTCACTATCGTGAAACGTGCGTCAGGAAAAACGCTTGATGTCGTATCTCGCTACTAATACGAATAAAATATTCCATTTTCTTCCATCTATAACAGGCAAGATATCTCGAAAGAGGAAAGATATCGATATGAAATATTATCGAATTAACTTATCGAGTTCCATGTACTATAATCTATGCAACATCCACAGATATTATTTTGATCGATAAGCTATCGCGTTACGCCAACCAGTAGTTCGATGATTATGGGAACGCGAAAGGTAGTCACGACAGTCTTGATCCAGTTTGTTTAAAACGAAAGGTGTTACGTGATAAATCCAATTCTCTTATATACATATGAGTGTGTGTGTGTGTATACATATATGTATATATGTAAGAGAATTGGATTTATATATATGAATCCAATATATATATACACACACACACACACACACACACACAAAATGTACGTTAATCGATCCAGCGGATATTACGTGTCCACTTTGAAGTGCAGTTTTAAAACGCCACCGTTGCAGCCGGCTCGCAAATTGAATTCCGAAGTCATTCTGTCGCATCGACCATCAGTGGGCATATTTTACAGGAGGATAATATAGAAATAACTTTCGCGGGAAACCGAAACCCTTGTTACACCTGATATATTCTTTGCGTTAAAATCGCGATGTTGCTTAAAATCGATGTAGGTATTATTACAATTACAAGCATAAGAAGATTAAACGCAATTTAATAATAGGTTAAACAAAATTGAATAATAGGTTCACAATCAACTATTATTGAGATATGTATTCCTATGAATTATAAAATTTAATTTAGCTTATAGCTCTAATAATACGTAAAAATCTCGCTTTGAAATTTTTCACCGTTTTTGAATTTTTTATTAATTTCAATTAACAATGAAGTAACGTTAATATAAAACTTGATCAATTGTTTTAGCAACTTTTCATCAAACTATTTTACCTATCATAATTCGCGATTTATGTTTGCAGTTAGAAAAAGTACATCAATATCAGTACGATGAAGAAATATGCAGCTGATTTATGATTTCACTCGCAGTTCGATGGCTTTAAACGACGGGTGTATAAGAAAAAATGAAATATTTATACGAGAGCGATGTATAATTGATAACGCAGCGAAACCTTTCCATTATATTACGATATTCTTCGGGAACGTTAAGTTCGATTCGTGGTATCACGGACCTTAATCCAGCTATATTCCGGGCCAATAGATAAAATCGCACGTTTCTTACGAGCGTAGGCTTGAATGGAGAATTTCATATCGATATTCGATTTTCTCATCCGGCATGGTACATCACCTCTTTCGCGATCACGCTTTGTAGGCCAAAGGAAAAAGAACGACAAAACGCGAAACCGTGATTCCGGTGCTCCCATTACGCGATAGGTCATGAACGGTTGCTCATTGTCAGCTGCAAAAGAGACTTACGTCGATCGACTGCCAAAATGGCTTTGTTCACGATAATTATTGTGTATCTATAATTTTTTCTCCGCGTGAAAATAAACGCGAGAAGAATTGTGACACGAGCGTCAAACATAAAATTGACATTTGGATATTACTACATTATTTAACGAGTTTTTATTTGTCCCGTGAGATCTGTATATAGGACATATCCAGTCGGGAGCTTTACGAGGGAATCTCGTATTATACGAGGATTGAGTTTAATATTTAACAGTTTCATCGAACGAACAATAATCTCGCGAGATTATTTATATTTGGGAGACGGGAATTAAATCGATTCGCTAAATTACTGAGAGGCCCTTTCTCCCGGGGATTTCACCGAGCATGAATGAATATTTAAACGGAGAAAAGGCAGCCAACATTAAGGACTTTCTTATTATTGAAAAGTTCGCGATAGAAAATAGCTTATTACTTTCAATGCACTCAGACTTTCCGATAAACTTCATTATTTCGATACTCTTACGAGTCTTCATCATTAAAAAAATATCTATAAAAATGATTTATATACTAAATACAACTTTAAAAACGTGCACATGCGTTTTGCACATCAATTTTGTCACTGTGTACATCTTTCTCCGTACAAACATATGTTTATATTTTATGTTCTTCAATCTTCGGCTTTTGCAGTAGAGAAAGAATAAAATGTCAAAAATATTGAATTATTAGCCAATACGAACTCATCCATGAAATAAAGGAGCTTATATAGCTCGCGATGTCTTTTAAACAAAACATAATCCAGGGATATTCAATATCTTCGATATCGATGGCCTTCTCTTGCGTTTTAACTTTCCTCGGAAAGCTATTCTCGACATCCGTCTCCTTGAGTCGCGTGAAGGAAGTTCGAAAAGTCGCCGAGATTCTTTTGCCAGTTTCGCTAACTGTCCTCGACTTTGAAATTCGACGAGATTATAGCGAGCAAAGGGATATCAAATATCCCGAGTCTTCTCTGTTTTCTATTCCCGCGAACAAACGAGACTGCAATTTCGTAATCACGAAGCTTATTGTCACCGACTTGCGTTATATATGCAACATTAAGACTATTTTTTATAATTTTTATATAATGAAGATATTGTTTAAGCTTCTCGCGAAAGCACCGGGAATACCATCTTTTTGATATCCCATTGGATTCAGATTAATCGATACAACTGGAAAGGCGATTCTTGTTTTTTAACGAGAAAACAGGTAAGTGAATTTACGTGCGTTAACCTAATGAGAGGGCAAAGTCAATTACGTCTAACGACGTAACAAACACTGTGGATTTTTATCGCGCGCCATTTCTCCGATCTCACTCAAATCGCCAACGGCCTACTTAGAACCCACCCAGGCAATTTATTTTCATTTCTCCTAACGATTCTCAACCTTGCCTGCGCCCCACTTTCTACACAGACGACGAATAATTCGAGACCCCACCGAGAACGCTGCGATTCACTTGGCGCGATCGATCGCGTTAACGTTAACGGCTCCCGAGGAATCTTGTAACGCGATTATGAACGAGCTGGAAAACGCGCGTAATGGCTTCCACCGTCTCGGACGATGCGACGTCGTCTGAAATGACCGGCGTGTCAATTCGACAAAGGGACCATGAGAATCAGGTTCTAACAGCGAAGATTTTTCATTTGCGAGCGAACGATATGTAGACAGCTGCCGCAGCGTGTTCAAAAATCTTCCCCCCCATTCCCGTCCGCTACTACAGCATATGTTCCGTAAAGTTTGGAAAAAACCAGGACGTTAAACTTTTTAATAAATATTTCATCGAGTTTTGTTTTAGCAACTTTGCACTCTGCTCCGCATATAAAGTTTCATGACCTAAAAATTAGAATTACGTAATACATTATACATTAGGTCTAGAAGCTTGTAAGACCAACAAAATTATGCACACTATACATTATATCTTGAGACACTTGTAAGATGGTACATAATTTTTTTTTTTTACTAATTTATAACGTATGTCATAATTATTTTAGTTTATAAAATCTAATATCCACTTTACAGTAAATCCTTCTGTGTCACAATACAGAAAATTAAACAATATGTCAAACCTAAATACGTTTTTATCAACAAAATTAGAAATAAGTTTTACATCAAACACTTCTTACAAGCGGACGTTATTTTAATTGTAATTTGAAGCTAAATCGTCGAGATATTCACTTAAAAAATCTGAAATTATGAAAGAAAATAACGTTTAGCGGAATCTCCGAACTAAAGTAAACGCAGTGTGTACTTTCTTTTAGTATTTTCCTTTTCTCTTTTCCTTGCCCTTTCTGCGGATTTGTCATGCCGCGATTGCAGCATAACAGCTCGTAATACGTCCACGGATGTAGGTATACGCACCGCTACATGATTAAGAGAGACTCGACTTCCACGAGATGTCGTGACAAGGAACGAAATACGAAGGAGACGAGAGGAGATAACAGAGATAGAGAGGACGGCTTGGTACCGTTTGCATACCGCTGCATAATATACGTAACTGCGTTACACGGCGTACAATGCGCGCATTATATGGAAAGGAATAACGATACGTCGTTTCGCTAGCTTTGCGCTGCTCTGATTTGGCCCTGACGTAATGATGTTCCGCGTCGCTTATTTGTTCCGCCGAAAACACCGCGTGACAGAGCGCGCACATTTTCGGCAGACGAACAAATACACTGTCGGATATATATTTTCTGTTAAAAAAAAATAATTTTTTTTTAATGCAATTAGTAATATACGCCGATTGAAAGTTTGGCTAAAACTTGGGCGAATATCTTGTATTTTTCTTCTCACCTATGATCAACTTGGCGACATCTTCGTTACGTAATCGAATTACCTGAATCCTATTAGTAGCTCATCGATGCGACAGCGACTCAAAGTCTGTATGCACACGATCGTAATTAACGATCGTATGTACGTGGAAACCATGTTGTTTGCCAGTGACAAATTCGGAGCGCACTTGATTGAACGTAACACAGCATACAGCCTATATTCGCGGTTATATAACGGTTGTCTTACGAGATATTAGCCATAACCCGGTCATCCCGCATCACGTAGAATAGGTACCAATAGAATTGGTAACGCCATGGCGAAAACAACAAAAATCATTGTACAACAACGCCCGATCGAGAAGCCGATATGCGCGGCGGGTCCCGCGAGGCAGGCGTATTCGTTCGTGCATGAAATCTGTTTGCCGGCTTTATCGCTCGCGTAGTTTCATGGCGCAGCCATTTGAAAAATGAAAAAGAGCCCGGCGGCGTACCGAATAACTCTTTATCCCACGACAATTCTTATTGCCTCGCGTGGTCGCGTTTTTTTTTTTATCGTGCAACACCCGACAATTTATCAGCACGTGACGATTTTCGGTGAAGCGAGAAGAACTCGTTATTTTATCTCTAAGCCCGTTTTAATCCTATTATTCTATTTGGAAGCTAGCGTTACACATGCTGATCTAATATTATATCCTAGGTTATATCCTAGGGTTCGTTAGAAGAAGTTCTAATTACTCACCCTCGGCGACTTGCGTTTATTGGTGCTCTCGACGCAGGGAAAGCCACCGCACTGAAACATAAAATGTACTGTGTAATATTTCGTTCGTATTTGTCTAATTGCGTCTAATAATAATACTAATAATAATACTAATAGAATATCTTAACAGCTATACATCAAATAGCTAAAATCGCCATTAACAAATTTGAAGCGTTAAGAAAAATCGTTCTGCAGTCAGAGATTTTGCGTTCGGTATTGACTGTAGCTGTATAAATATTTTTATGCACGAAGAGCTAGATATAGGTGACATAGATTGGCTTTATGGTAGAGTAAACGGTAGATGGCACAGTATAAACTGCATTCGAGGCGATACCATCTTCGTAGTCTTCACTGCAAACGCTGTGACTTTCGCAGGGGTGACTGATTCGCACAGTCATTTGGGTTTAGTGAACCCACGTACCCGAGCTCAACTGCGGACACTTATATATATCTACACATCATATACACACCCATATACACGTACTTTTGCGAGCGAGTGCAGCAAATAATTAAAAAAAAGTCGAAATGAAATTTGATCAAATCTAAGAAGGAGAGAAATAATAAAAATTAGAAAAAGAACAAGATAGTTTCTTTTTCAGAAAATTCATTGTTTTACTATCATGAAACGTAAACGTTGTGAATCACCAGAAAAATGTATTAACTTGCAGTTTTATGGAATCGTATTCGTCAGAAAAGAGAAAGAACTTAACGATCGATACCTAGAAACTCATAGCTACGGAAGTTACATCGTGACTATTAACTCGCATAATATATTACAAGTGTTGTACGTGCATTGCAATAGTTTATGCGCAGATGCATAATATTACCAGAGAAGATTTACAAATCAAAGGAATTCTGAACTGCAATACAGGACTCGTGGATAATTCTATTCCTGTTGATTTAAACCATAATTTAATATGACAAATAATGTAGACTTTTTAAATTTTCCTGTTCTGCGCAAATTATAATGATAATTGTATACAAAGTGTGTTTACGTAAGCAAATGAAAAGAAGTCTCCTACCTAACGGGATTTTTAGAAGATTGTTATTATTAATTATCGAGAGATAAGTGATAAACTGAGAAATATTATTGCTATTACGTGAGAAATATTCTACGAACTCTCTCTAGGAAGAATAATTCCGATCGTTTCATCCACCAAAATGCTACTGAATCATACTTCCGCGAAATCATGTTTACGCATCATTATAGTCTCAAAGAAAAGTACTCGAAATATCGTCTCTACAAAATGGTCCCAGAACTCGCTAGCGTGGCAATAATTCGATGCGTCTCTCTCATCCAACTCGTCTGTTTATTACAGCATACGGTTTGACGATGGTAGGAAACTGCGCGGTTTTTCCGTCCCCTCGTTACGCGGACGGCCGAAACAAGCCGTCATTTCGAAACGCGAGAGACTCGCGCAACCATACCCGCGATACCGCAAATGCGGTTTATTATTTTATCGCGACGGGCATAAAAGTGACGAGCGCTCATACGTGATTTCCGAGTTTTGCGTACGTGCGACAAACACGATGCGCGGACAAACCAAGCGAAGCGACGTGGAAATATCGCTGACTATATTTTGTTTATGTTGGATCTTAATTCTTAACCCTTTCAGTTTCAGTGTTTTACTGCGGACGCCATCATGTATGCGCGTCCAGGAGAAAGCGAGTATATATACACATTTGCAGTAAAACCAAGTATAGAATTTTGAGTGATTAATCGATTAAGGCTTCTTGTTGTTAGCTTATGACATCGTTATTTTCTGCTGTTCAATATGAAAGTAATAAACGGGAGTGGTATTTCGTAATTACAGTGCATTTCCATTCTACATGTCAATAACTTTAATAAAAAACTTTAATACCATAGCTTATAGTTAAATCGAAACCAAACGTTCATACATACTTAAATATACGTTAAAATAATGTTGAATATGACATTATATAAATATTTTTCGTAAAAGTTTTCAATTTAGTTCTTTAGTACTAAATTAATATGTTTTTATTTAAAAAACACGAATACATATGTTCCTGTTTAAAAGTATGTTTCAGTATGAGTAGAGTTCATTAATAAATATGCTTCCCTCCTCGCCTTAAATTTCAAAGCAGCTTCAAAAAATAGAACATGATTCTGTTTCTATACATGGCTCTTTTTACATATAAAACAATTGTGTTGAAAACAAACTTATGTAAATTTGTATGAAATTTACTTCGGTATGCATTGTTCTGGGGAAAATGTAATATTCCTGTCAAAAATATGACCTGAGAAACTCGGAACATGTCGGGATGGCGGACGAGTTACGAGGGAAGGACGTGAAGGAAGGACGCTCGGTTTTGTCGATGATTTGCCGAGCGGTCGCGACGCGGAAGAATGGAATTGCTTTCCGCTTCCGGCAAAATTCCCACCATATTCCCAGGACATGCTACTTCCGATTATATATATGTATATACATATATATCGCGTTACTAGTTCCGTCAGATAATTTAAAATCCCTGTATAAATGTCTTTCTGACAATTATAATGTAAAATAATTACGATAAATAAATCGAGGTGGCTAACATTAATCAGAAAATTAAATATCTCAGAAGAAAAATAAATTTTTATAAATGAAAAAGTAACCCACGGCTCCTTAATTTACACAAAATAACTATCACGTTCATTATATTTGTTTACATTTAGATTTGCATTGTATGATAAATCTTTAATATACAGAGAGCACGCATAAAAATTTCGGAGAACGACAATCCGATCCTCTACCGACAGATTCATGACCGATAGAAGGGAGAACAGCATTTTATCCGTTCGTGATCCACCTCTCGCGATGATTAACTCGTCCCCGGAGTTTTATCCTCGAAAGATGGAAAAAAGTTTCACAATGAAGACTTGAACTCCCTCTTCCCGTCTAGGACCGAAGCGTGGTTTTATCTTCGATCACGTTTCGCGGCGCGATGTGGTCTCGTTTGCGCAAAGTCGAGCAGGATAATCGATACGTCTTCGTCCGTTCTCGCCACCTAAAGCCGTCGGGATGCTATTTCTTGTCGCTCTCTTTGCCCTTCGTTACGCGATCTTTTATTATTATGCGCGTCCAAGGCTAAGAAATGATTCGCGCAACACCATTTTCCCCTCAGCAAACGATCGAGTAACAAATATAAGCATGATAAAGAAGTGTAAAAAATTCATTTAAACGGCTCGATTTTGTTTCGTAGACGCGCGAAATATTTTCCTTAATTGTAAAACAAATATCGATTTACCAATTTTAGAATAAAAATTAAAATTATTTAATCATAAACGTTGTTTCGATATATAAATAAAGTGTATATAGAAGCATGATTTTTTACTCTATATAAAATATAAATAAAAGCACAAACATAAATAACAACCTAGAAATAAAATCTAAATACAAGCATTCATGCTATTTTAGAATTTTCGTGAAAACAAAGCCAGAATAATACAAATATTCGACATTATGACACTTTGAAAAATATGCACTTAATATAAAATATTCGCGTGATATTAATAACCGATTGTAAATATCGGATTGTATAGGCGAGATTACGGCGTACGTTCGAATCGATTTCCGATCAACGCTCCGCCAGTACGTCCAATCGCTGACATTTTCCCTCAGCGAAAACGTCTAACAGACCAGGACATTGACATTGCGTTTCAAGTTTCGAGCACAAAGGCTGTCACTGCTACTTCGTGCTCCGATTCGTTTTTAAGTGAACGTGAATATCGATCGCACAATTCTCTCTCGCACAATTCTCCGCGTATAATAACGCCCTGAATAATAATGTAAATGTCACAATGCAAATTCCCGACGCCATAAATGCGGCCTGTGCAAACCATAAGTAATTTACAGTGTAGCCGATTAATGCGAGCAGCGTCACCGTGAAACGTTTACTCTCTCGATTGGCGCAGCCCCGCTGACTGTAAATCATCGAAAGGCCCCGTGTCAGCGAGGATTTTCATTTTTGGCAGTTGACGGGAATAGCCGGTCGTTACCCCGCGCTCGGAACAGAAATTAATTCAGTTTTACAACCACTCCTCTTACATTTGTGCTTTCCACCCCTCACCCCACCCCCCCTCCCCGACCAGCGAGTGCCCCGTTTAAACCGCCCGTTTAAATGCACGTCTGCTATCCGGGATGGACAGTGACCGCGACCTGTGCACGCTATAAAAGACGAAAATACTGTTTTAATTAAAGCAAAAAATTATATACACAAGAACTCTAATTGCGCGGGTTTATTATGGTCGGATTTGCAGCTCTGGATATTTCGTTATTATATATAGGTGTGCCCATTACGCAAAAGAGATAAAGAGAGCTGCTCTCGTATTTTCGGTATGCAAACAGGCTAAATCTACTCGTTTCACGTAGAAATCGTGTCGGTGAATTTTTCCATAGTAATTAATCAATTGCCGAACGTGGGTCTCCTTATAGATTTCCTGTTAATTTTGCAATTGAATTCAGCACCGCCGCTTAATTATGTCATCGATTGTCCGCTATTACGTACTTGGGAATATGTAAATGACTTTGCTACAATATGTGCATTCTCGTGGTAACGATTTTAACAGCAACTAAATCGTAGGAACTACATACCAGAGACGCCGAGTATAGAATCGAGTCAGGGATGAAGAAGAAACCGAGGATATCGATTGCAAGAATGTGAACTGTGTCCCGATTAAACTTGATAGTATACGATTATATCATTTATTTTTACATTTCGCCGTGTATAAATAAATCAGTACTTGTACGAGCGACGAATTTAGCTTTTATATCTGTCTATTTTTGTTATTCTTGCTAAATCTTTTAGCAAAGAAGGTCAGTGAAAATTACATATTTAAAATGTTACTATACTACGACTATAACAGATATATTAAATAGAATTACTCTTGAACCTATATTTTGCCTAAATCAAATATAATACGTATATTTCTCATGTATCGAAACTCTTGATAGAAATTTACATCGCGTAGTCTTCCTCTTCGTGTAAAATATTTCCGCACGAATATATCGAAACAATAAATGATGGTGAAATTGATAAATATGCAAGGTCGCTTATATGTTTTATTGGCAACTACCGGCGGATAACTCGAGGATGCGATAAAAATTAATTAGGCGCAGATCATTACAGAGACGCAAACTTTTGCAACGGGCAAATCCATTCCTCGCTTCTCGTTTTCGCGATAAGGCTACTTTATCCCTATGTATGTATGTGTTTTCTCTCGTTAGGAATGTGTGTGCGTGAATGTATCTATCTCAGCATGTGTGCGGAATTTCGTTCAGCTATCCTCATTAACGAGTTTCTCGATTAATTATCGCAGCGCGTTTCAGCTCGCTCATATACGTCTGACCAAATATCATTGCGTCCGGGTATAATTACTTTAACTTGTAGCACATCGAAGAAACGGGAAGCAGCGTCAGGAAATTTTAAACGTATCCTTTTGACTGGTGTGAGATTTAAGTCTTTTTTTTCCATACGGATTTGTGCTCGATAGTTATACGACAAATTAAGATTTTAGAAGAGTTTAGAGATGTAACAACAATTGACGATATCTTTCACGATGCCTTGTCGAATATTGCAATATCTATTCACGAATTTGCATAATCTATATTCAATGTACAAATATAGGAAGGGCGTTTTAACAGATACTTTTTTGCATAATAATTTTTGTTGCGGTATGCTTAATGTAAATTATATCGACACCGTTACAACGCAGGCATATTTTGTGTCGGGAATCGTGTTTGCGAGGCGGCGAAATGTGATATCGTATCTCATTAGCTACAAATCCGCGCATTCATTAATCCTGGTAGTCAACGTAATAAACGTTGTGTGTAGTCATTTACGTCACTCAACGATTACATACGAAGAAATACGGTTGGCGACAAAAAAGCTCCGCGATTACGTCAAGCGAGCATAATTAATTAAACACGATATTTTTTGTTGCTTAGACGTTCGCGTCTTTCGATTCACGTCGCGGTTTTGAGGATACTAAATCAAAAAGCAAAAAAGAGAAAAGATAAGTGTGATTAATAGAGCGATGAGGAATAGCGTTGCTGTTATAATAAGTTTCTCTTCGACATTGATTGATAATCGCGAATTAATTGTCATCCCAAACCGACATTTTTTTTCTACATTGCAGTGAATAATGAAAACTCCTTTAGGCGCTAAATAAAGTATTAAAATCATATATGTATAATGTTTGCATAATTTTACTAATGTTATCTAATATTATCTTTTATATTTGTAATCGAAAAATATTACATTTTAATAATACCTTATTAATATATTTATTTATTAGACAATTGCAAAAATTTAATTTAGTCCTTTTACATGAAAAATATCAAATCGGTTTTCATCATGTCAGCAATTTCTTGAATCGGTATTTATGGATTTGAGTTCAGTAAATAATATTTATCATAAATATGTAATGTTGAGGAGCAGATCGAGATCGGAAAGATTAAATTTACTTCTTTTTAATTTTGAACCTGTTTTCTAACACGTAATTCAATTCACGTTTTGCAGTCGAATAATTGTTTAAACTGGAGATGTTTAAAGCAGAAGCGCTTAACCTTCTCATAATTCAAAATTCAAATAACCCGAGATAGAATAGCTATCTATAACCGCAAAGCCAAGATTCAGTTTGATCATTTTAATTATTTTATGTCTCAGGCAAAGCAAACTAGTTCCAGTGACAATTAAAGTTTGTTACCGGCGAACTACAGTATAAAATATTTTAAACAATACTGCTACAACTTTTAACGAAGACATATTTATCGAAAATGAGATCGAATTTTTCTAATTATCCAATATTTATATATTATATGCATGTAATAATAATTATTCGCGGATAAAGGAAAGCGGATAATTATTATGCATTTCATTGGTATATGCATGCTTTATTGTGTTTGTCGTGCATGAGCGATATGTTATTTTCGTTTTGGCTCGAGTGTGACGGTGCGCTTTAGCGTGTCTACCCTGCAATTTGTACTGTCCACCGGAGTTGTCGCTCCACATTATTATCCGATAAAGATCTATCTTGACTGCTTTCCGTTCTTTGAAACACAACTATTATTAAGGCCACCTGCGCTCGAGACACGCATGCATTCCTTGAAATGATACAATGTTACCGCGAAACGAATTTCACAGTTTCGCTACTGCAGTATCCTCCCCGTGCAAATTAATTAATTTATCTTCTCGTTTAATCCGTTTAATCACCTAAACGGCGACGAACTGTAACTGCCTCGCTTGTTCTCTCGGCAGCTCGAGCTGTGTAGATATATCTAAGCGCTAAAGACACGCTTGTTACGTTATTAAAACGTATTACTTGACAGCGCACCTTTTTATTTGAACAAATTTCACAATTACACATTTCAATATGCATTTTTAGAGCAATCTTAATTTGAATAATCAACTCTATCTCATATTACGCATATTACTAATTGCAACTTTGTTCGTCTTCTCGTGAGAACTACACTATTATTGTGAGAACTAACTCTTCTATGATTTGACATAGAAGCGACGTTGCTCAAAATCCAAGTTTCATATACAGTGCTACAAATAATCCTTTCATCATTCTCTCTATTTACTCGGCGACTGTTTAATTCATTCTGTGCGCGATATATATAGTCACGGTGGAGGTGTAACAGGTACGAAATAATTGCTTCCTACGAGTAATTGCTTGCTTTTTCCACGACAGTCATTTGTAGTAGCCCGTAGACGATCGCGCTTACTCCGCGTACGTCTGATAATCGCTTTTCGTGCCGAGCGTGCATTACAACGTTAACGACAGAAAAATAATATTAATACGAAGCAACCGCAGTTGGAGAGGCATTTCGCGCGGAAATGGCGATTTTCTACGGTAACTCGTTTATCTTCTCTGCTCGTATATAATGGGAGACAATGTAAAACGATCAGCGCCGTAATGAGAAAATCAAGATCGGATTTAAAAGAAAGGTTCCATTGAAGAATAATAATTGGAACTTTTCTGCTACACATATTCTATTACAATCTTCTCGCGCGAATCATATATTTAGAGCTCGGAAATGATGAATTCGCAAGACCCTGCTTATATTACATGGCCTTGTTAATTTAATTAGTAGAATGCGCTCATAAATTTCAAATGCACAATAATTGTCAGAAATTATTATAATTTACAGTCGCGAGGAGGAAGTAATTAAGTAATAATGTGTTGTCCGCAATTTCTTGCGCACTGATAAATCTGGGTTATCTATCAGCGTTGCCGTAACGTCACGTATGGATGTACGGAGAACGATAATGTCGACCGGGTTACATCGTTGTACTAGCAATCGCATGGCGATCCTCCTGACGGATATTCTCGATTTGTCGCCTTATCTAATCGTAAGCGGATGCGCGCCTCGTAACCGCGTGTGGCCAATCGAGCAGCAAGGTGACTAAATTTACGAATACGTACGCCTTATTTAACCATTTAAACGACCGAGTTTTCATAGTGCTAGCCGAACATCTGAAGTGACTTTTCTCGCGTATTAAAATGACATTCTTTTAAATTAGGTTACATAATTTTGTTCGCTGTTTTAAATATTGTCTTTATTAGTAAATTATAAGAGCAATACTACTTTGGCACAGAATTTAAAATATACATAAATGTATCTCTGTATTGCTCAAAGAGTTAAACCGATACTTATAAGCATAAAATGTACTGTGTAAAATATCAAGAAAAATTAAACTATTTTATTTTGTAGAAGTATATTTTGCACTTCTCTGTTAATTATTAAAGTTATCAGATAAAATAGGTTCTGAATTTTAAATCCCGAAACAGAAAACTCATGTAAAGTTAGTTGTGACAGCTTTTTAATAGAAATATTGCAAATTAGAAATCTGTCTTAAAATTAATTTCCGTGTTTTTAAAATGCTTGGCAAGAGAGGCAGGATTTTTCACACGGCATCTTCTAAATCTTCATATGCATGAAAACGAAATATCAATCTATAATTCCCAATATCGAGATGTCGACCATCGTCGCGAGAATAACAAGTATATCCAACCGCTATTTGCTAAGTACAAGATTACTTTCGAAAGAGAATACAAGATTCCGGGGATACTTGGATAAAGCGAGATGCTGAGATACATTTCCGGAGAGTAGATGGAGGAATTCTTGGCAGACGGCCATTGGGAGAAATATGAACCGAACTTGGTTCCACGGTAACACATAATAAATTCTGTCATGGGGTGCCAACAGACAGACGCATTGAAATGAAATGTATTATCTATACTATTATATAAAATCCTTACGGGTGGTGTATGTTTGAACGTTAATAACGTGAAAACTATTGGACCGAATTTTTACCACAAGTACATGAAATAGGGCTAGAATTTTCCGGGGAGTGCTATAGAGTGTGTAGTTTTTCGTTACCGATTTTCTGAAAACCGATTTTTTTAATTTTTCTAATTCTTACGGGTAAAAGAATTTAAAAAATCGGTTTTCAGAAAATAGATAACGAAAAACTATACACTCTATAGCACTCCCCGGAAAATTCTACCCCTATTTTATATGGTTTTAATACAAATTCGGTCCAATAGTTTTTAAGTTAAAAACGTTCAAACATACACCACCCGTAAGAATTAGAAAAATAAAAAAAAAACGTTATTAACTTAAAAACTATTGGACTGAATTTATATTAAAACCATATAAAATAGGGGTAGAATTTTCTGGCGAATGCTATAGAGTGTATAGTTTTTCGTTATCTATTTTCTGGAAACCCATTTAAAAATTTTTTTTAATTCTTACAAGTGTGGTGTATGTTTGAACGTTTTTAACTTAAAAACTATTGGACCGAATTTGTATTAGAACCATATAAAATAGGGGTAAAATTTTCCGGGGAGTGCTGTAAAGTGTATAGTTTTTCGTTACCGATTTTCTGGAAACCGGTTTTTTTAATTTTTTTTAATTCTTACGCGAAATAATTGACCGAATCTCGGAGAGGGAGAGGGAGAGAGAGAGAGAACGAGAGACTATTGAGCGAGATTATTTGCGTGTATTATTACACATGTCCTCCGGGGCGAAGCCCGGGTAACCAGCTAGTATAGTATAAAAAGAAAGGAACTTGTATTAACACTTACAATTAAACAGACTGAAGAGTCGATATCGGTAAAACCATTATCAAATTAAAGTAACGAGAATTATAGCGTATGGAATAATTATTTCGTAGAGTTTAATTGTTAACTAGACCTAGAAACTAGAAAGCAGAATGTTTTACATTATAAAAAATATGTAAATATTTTTTCAACTTTTGAATAATACACCCAACAATTAAACAGATCCTTGCGTAGATAAGCGCTTGGCGAAACTCTCCAGGGACTGAGGATAGGCAAACTTTTAGAACGGATTATATCTGCCTGCTAATTATCGCACGCACAAAAATTGAAGAAGAAAAGACTCTGTTATCCCGAAGATGTTGCCTTCAGACAATGGAGGGAGTATCGATCGTCGGAAGTGAGCGATAAAATAGCGCGGGAGGAAAGAAGGGAAGGGCCTTCTTTCTCTCTAAATGGGAGGGATTTATTTTTACTCCCTCGTGTATGTGATTCGCGGTAGGGAAAGTCTCGATTTTATGCTGACGGAGCGCACGCACGCGCTTTTCGCGTAACACGCGTCAAGAAGAATCTCTCCTTTCGATGAACCTGACTCAGCTATCGGCCGCGCGGTGTTGCACACGGCCAATGACACCGCTAGACGTGCAACGTGTATTGTTCCGACTACCGCGTATCGATTTTTTTTTTATACAAGACGACAACTTTTACGATCCTCGTTTCATATTGTTATAACGTTAATATAGATTGCAATCAGAATAGGGATTAAAAAATATGTACAAACGAGTAAAAAGTAGGTAGTAAATTTCTTTTATAATCATACTTTTTGATGAGAATAACGAAAGCGTCATAAATATATAAAGTATCACTTGGTACAATTACCATACTAATTAATAAACGTATGCAATTCTCGAGAGGAAGTAGCGCCTCGATGCTCCTCGATAGAATAAATCAGCTGATTGGAAAAATATCAGATTTGTTCCACATGACGAATCTTGGGTTAGACGATATTTTTCCTTTCCAGTATAATCGCGCCGGTAGGATGTGCGGTTCGATTAACAAAATCGGACTGTCCGATAATTCGTGATTGGCGCTCTCCCAATTTGCCGGCGACCTTCGATATCGAAGCGAACAAACCTTTCGCTCATTTCGGTCACGTACATTACGGAAATGCCCTTTCGCGATGAAGTGCGCGCGAAAAAATTGGACCGTATATAATAGATTATAAGTAACTTGGAAAACAATAAAGAAAAGACATCAACACAATGTAATTTTGTATAATATTAATATTATTATCATTTTTATCAATTATGTCGCATGGAGAATTCGCAGACAGCACGAATCTGGATTTAAAATCGCCACTTTTAGGACTGCGTGTGCTTTTTTATAGAATTTTGCGCTAAAATATCCCCTAGTGCAAACAAATCAAGAAGCGAACATCGTAACGTCGAGCGAAACAGGGGTAAAAAGAGATGGGTAGAGCTCTCCGCATACCTTGGCGTCTCGACTCTTCATCTCCTGCCTCCTGGGCACAGTATTCTCCCCGTCGGCATACACGAGATTCCTAATAAATCCATTGAATCTTGGCTCGAATATCACGCTAGGCAGCGCCAACAGCGTCAGCTTGCTGTTATACCAGCTAGGCATACCGCCCACGTAGACGTCCGAGTTTCCGGCGAGCTTGCCGAACTCGAACTCCTTGCCGCGCGACGTCGAGACAGCGCCGACCCCGTCCACGGTCAGGGTGGTATTCTCGTTGCACCTGGTGATCTGCACCTTGTGCCAGTGGCTGTCGCCGAGGTCGTGGCCGACCGTGACGATCTGCGCCCCGCCGCCGAGGTTGTACCTCAGTCTGAGAGCACTCTCGACCAGTTTGACCTCGAAGAAGTCGTAAGTGCCGCCGTCGTCCGTGTAGAGTAGCAGCCCGTTGCCCTGCTCGGTCTTGAATTCGAACTCGAGGGTGCCGTTCAGGCCGGCGTTCCATTTGCGAAATTGCGCGTAGCTCGTCGCGGAGCCCTCCAGCAGGAAGGACCGGGCCGCCTGGCAGGCGAACAGCACCGCCAGCAGAAGCGGCGTCGGCAAATGCGTAGGATGCATGATTCACTCTTTGGACTAAGTCTCCCGCTAGATCCTGTTCATTCGCTCAGTCGGGCCGTTCTCGTATACGCGCGCGAAGGACGTCACGCGCTCATACACATCTCGCGTGGGCGTTCGAGACGTGGGTGCGTGACGCTGGCCACGTTGCACCACCCGGCTGCATCCGTGAGCACGTGAGCACGCACGCGCGAATCGTGCGTGGATTGGGTGTGATATGCGATTTTGTGAGCGTACGCGCTGTCTCTCGTGCGTACTCCTATATCCCTTACTCTTTCTTCCTTTTGCCGCGTATACCTAAGTGTCTTCGATTGACGGCTCCTTGAGCTTCTCGTAAGCTCTTACTGAACAAACTCGTCGAGCGGGAAAATCGTTTCCAATACCGTTTCGAAAAATTAATTGAACTTGATAACGATCGGTCACGTTCGTTCCAAATTGTGATTTATCTTCGTTATTAAATTGTAGGATCCCTCTTTCGGGATAAGTTACAACGATAAACGCTTATGAAAACTTCGATAATAATTATTCATAAAATGATACCCTTTTAAACCTTATCTCCAATAAAATTATTTCAATTAGCATGAGATTCGTTCGTTAATTTTCATAAAAGTCGATATTTCTGGATATGTTTTCAATTTCAAGTTCAGTCTGTTAGTTGGACGCATCAAGATTTGTAAATTACCTCCCGAGTTCACTCTAAAAGCACTGAAAACGCAACGAAAAAATCCACACCTTTTTGTCTATAATGTGCGTATATATAATGTACACCAATCGATTGACAACGAAAAGTTTCTCGAGGAACAAGTGCTTTAGTCACACGTTTATTATATTACTTCTGTATGATTTCATGAAAATCAACCAGAGAATGTGAGACTAGGATAATGTACTTTCTTCCGAAGAACACCAGTTAAATTTACCGCTTAATGCACTGGTTTGACTGGAGTAGAATTCAATCTCCTTGCACCAACATTATATTTTTACAGAAAATCAATCGATGTCAATCATAGTCACTGTATATTTGATGGGGCGGAAGAAATATCGACGTATTGCTCAGATGTCTCACAGAGCAGACTTTCTTTCTTTATAATCAATCATAGGACACATTTAACGCTTTTTTGTTTTCTCTAAAATTCTTATTTTCGAGTGGATGATCAATTATTTTTTCGGACTCATTCCATTGATAGAGTCGCCGTCAGTAACATATGACGAAAATATGACATAATCAGTAAGGAAGAAGTTAGCTCTTCAGGAATCGATGACAAAATAAATCACGTGCGTATACGTTGCTTGCTGAGAAGGTCTTTTAACTGCGTACTCGAGTCTAGACTGGACAATCTCTATCGAGAAGGTAAGGATATGGAAAATTCAATAACTGTCAGAAGATCGTTGATGCGACTTTCAATTTCTTCCTGTTTCTCAGAGCTTCTGTATCTTATTGTTAGAGAATTCTTAGATAGGTTGCGCATAGCAATGCATGGACAACTTCTACGATATCGAGATATCGACACTTGGTGTCGAGGGTGCCTAAGTCGCGATCCAAACCTCGAGTCGTCTCGTAACGCGTCGCGACGCTTCGCGTCGCGTCGATGACACACTTTCACCGCGGCTCCTTCGGCGGGATACACGTCTCGGAATTGCGAGCGATTCGCTGCGAATGGCACGACGCGAGCAAGTCAAAATCCAAATTGCGTGGACCGTCACCTGACTTCGCGCTTCATCCCCGGCAGCGAAGGTCACCGGGATGGAGAGAGGAGAGCGGTCCCAGCGACGAGCGACACGACCTCGACCTAATCACGCGATGAGCACTTTCACCACACACCAGGCTCTGTCCCTCCCTCTCCGCCGTCCGCGACGCAGAATCGCGAGAGATGCCGGGGGATGATCACTCGGCGCGTTCGCGACGTCGCCGTTTTCCCCGTGGCAAGCTCGTGGTGACGTTCAATGGCGCCGGCACAGCACGGCACGGCACGGATCCCGCTCGTCAGGCCGAGTCAAGACGACTACGTTACTCGCTCGCGGTTCACTCTCGAGTCAGCCATCCGTTCGTATCGCGATCGATCCGGCCGCGCGCTCCATTTTTCCTTCTCTCTCTGTCTCTCTCTCTCTCGCGCCCGCGCTCGCTCGCTCGCTCTTTCTCTCGCCACCCGGAAGCTTTGGCGAAACCGGACGTATACGTTGGAACAACGCGCGAGAACCACGTAAATCCCGTTCGCCGTTCTCGTCGTGGCTACTGCTGATCGCGACTGGTAGACCGATTCCCGGAGGTGGATCGACCCTCTCGACGGCTCTCGGCTTGATACTAGCCTGGCGAGACGAGGCGACGCTCGGTCGAGACGCTCGCTGCCGACGACGATGGTGCGACGCCCCCGGCATGACGCCGACGCCGACGCCGACGACGACGTCGACGCCGACGCCTCGCGCCGTTCCTCTGCGCAGCCGCGCGTCGAGGGAGAAGACCGAAGGAGGAAGAGAGGGTTGCGCGATGGTGCGAGAGGGTTGTTCTTCGTGTCGGTGCCTATCGTTGTCTGTCTGTCTCTCTGTCTGTCGTTGTATAACGTTGGGACACAGGTGAAGGCGCAGAGAGACGGAGGGATGTGGTGGTGTGTACGCGGGGTGCACGAGAAGGGGTTGCGCTCAGGTTTACTCCTCCAGCCAGAACGTTAACGACGAGAAGCGCGGAAAAATTGTTGAGCGAAGCCGCGATCGAAGAGCGAAAGAAACCCTTAATGCAAAGCGCGTTCTTAGGGCCGCTGATCTACACGGGAAACGTTCTATGAATCGTCGATCGATACCAACAGAGAGACCAATGAAGAAATGCGATCACGACACCGTATCGCAGGTTCGACCATGCCGAATGTTCAATTTTTTATGTCAGAGGGATATGCTCGGGGAAAAAGAAACAACGTTTTTTACTCTCTTCCATTAAGAGATATGAGATGCGAGAGAAAGAAAGAGAGAGAGAGAGAGAGAGAGAGAGGGAGAGAGAGAACCATTTTAAAAGAGTATCATATAAATATAGTTATTATTCAGAGTTTTCTACATGTATCCGTTTACAAAATGAATGAGAAACGTTAAAGATAAAAAAAACTATCGTACTATCCTAGCAGTGTTGAAAAAGCACTGCAATATTTTCCTGCTTCGCTTTATTCGTTCTTTATTTTAACGTAACTTGAACACATATGCACAAATGGTTTCGAAAATGTGACTAGCATAATGAAGAATTTTCAAATTATCCATTTTTCTAACTGAATCTCGTATTAATAAACAAAGTCATTTTAGCTAGAGAAGCACTTATTAATTCCTGGTTTACGTTAGTTTGGTGGCATTAGATGAAAAGGAAAAATTGTCCGTTCGCATTGCTAAAACAAGAGAAAGAGACGCGAGCAGTAACAATAAAAAGAGGCGAAAAGGGGATGGGCGAAAAATTCAGCTGCCCAAATAAAAGAAATGGTAACTGAGCAAGATGCTGCGCGAAGATACCGCGTAAAGGTGGTTCCCTGGACCGAGTGAATAGAGGGATAGGTGTAAATGTCAGTCGAAATGTGGAAAAGCACGCGACTCGATGCTGAGAAAGCACCGTGTGGCCAATCGGCAGAAAGCGCCGATTCGCGAGGACGATACAACATGAACCGAGAAATGTTGAACGGCGATTTCGCCTGGTCAGAAATTCGAGGAGCCGTCGAGTGCTTTCGACGTCGACCCGAGTCGGCGATTTTTCGATTGCGTTGCGAGAGCGTGAGCTCGTAAATACATCCGCGCGCTTATATAATCAATCTCGCAAAACGTATCCAAGTTATTGGTTTATTAAAAACAAAGATGTTTAACTGTAATCATCTCAAAATTAATCTTTGTCGATCTGTTCTTCCAAAAAAGTTCGATTAGCAAATTCGGACTTTTATTTTTTAGACTCGCATAGAATCTTAACGATGAAATCCTTAGAAGGAGGAGAAAATATATCATATATCAATTATGACAGTTGATTATCATTAACGCTAATTTAATGCTCGCATACCTCGAGATAATAGCTCCCATTAGTCCGTGTCGTTCAGTATAATTAACACTTTGAGTCCGGTGGGGGTACTGCAAATTCCAACGTGATGTTAAATGCTCTCCGGATTCGAAGTATTAATCAACGTTGTATATATTAATATCGTATCTATATAAATCGGGGATATATATTATATACCCGGGGGTTGATAGATTTATCGCTGGGTTATTATTCTTGCTCACAAAAATCACGTACAGTTGTACCATCACTCTCCAAGTTCGCCGCGATTCTTTTCAAATCACTCGTCGGCCTATCGATCTACCGTGATTGCTGACTCGACGACGACGTATTGGACCCGCGGGAGTAATTAGATTGTTAGATCACAAATTGGCATAGGCCCTTAAGTCGTCTACACATAAGATGAATCGCGTCGCTCACACGTCTTTCCCCTAGCTGTTTCTCGTTAGTGTTTTATCCGTCGGACAGTGTCCGCCGTATTGATGGATCGCAGTAAACCGTCCCCTAAATCCCGGCAAGTAGGTCGATCCAACGGATGTGTTTACCTGATAGCTGGCGGTACTTTGGAAAACGCTGCAAGACAGAAAGACCGCTCACGCTCGAGCTGCAAAAGTTTTCGTCGAATGTACGCCGACATCCCCGGACCGATCTCGCATTGGAAAATATGTCCCGATTGTGACTTCCCGAGTTTCGTCCGTTGCGCTAATACCGGGTGGTCAGATAGAAACGTCAGATTCGTTCAACGAAGACCGCACATAGACTGCACATATCGTTGGTATGCACAGCATGGATGAAATTCCAAGAGAATGAGATTCGAGAAAACTTTTATTTGAAACATTTCTTCGATCGCGAAACCGTTCTTAACCGATTGTATTCTAACATATAATCGTAATATTATCAAAAGCATGATTCTAGAACACAACTTCTCTGCTGCTTACTTTTCTGTAGCTGCGCTATACGAATGTGTTAGCATTTGAAATGTAAAATATAACTGATATTATGTAAAGAACAAGTTTGTATGTACGCTGTTCTATTTTACTTCGCTGTTAGCTCATATTTTTACGTAAGCATCAATTTATATACATATATATTGTTTTTTTATATATAAAGATTCAATTCGTTCCAGATACGTGAGCACTTCGAGTCGCGTAAAATTTTCCTTGGATTTTCGTTTGTTCACCCGATATACGAGTGCATGCATACGTGCGGAATAGAATTGAAAACGCTGGGAAACTTCGACGATAACGCAGGACAATATGTAAGGACGCGTCTCTCCGCGTTTCCAACAAATATCGACCCATATCTGACCCATCTCCTCGGCTCTGCTAGAAAAATTTCGAAAAAAGATTTGTCGCTAAGAAACTACGGAGAAATCCTCTCGAACTGTGTCAAGCCGAGTGCAGTTGAGATCGATTATTTTTTTGTGTTTTCTTCTGCACTGTTTACACGAAAGTATCACCACGCAATTTGTTTGCCGAACGAAATAAAGAGTGCACAAGCGTGTGCATTTTTATCTGTTCCGGTCGTTTGTTTTAATCTCGTAATGTGTATTTTCGCGCAACGTCGACGAAATATCGTTTCACAAAATGAACGCTATCGATTCCCTTGCAAATATTTTCGTTGCCGAAGTGAACGTAGGAAAGACAAGATTTTTCGTGCCAAAATATTTAGATATCTCCTATTGGAATTTTCAAAAATTTTGACGAAAAAAGTTGCAGAAATTTGAGGGAAAAACGTACTAGCGAATAAATCGCAAAAACAGCCTAGTAGATGAAAGATTATTTAATTTTTAGGCTGCATTCCGATATTCACTGTCAGCAACTGTCAGTACTAAAAAATCTATATTTTTCTATAATATATTTTACGTTATGTATATTACAGATTTTCAGTACTGACAGTTGCTGACAATAAATATCAGAATGTAGCCATTAATTGTAAAATATGTGAGTCTTTATACAAATACAATATATTATATTACAATAGGCTAAATGTGCAGTAGTTACTTTTAAAATTTTAAATCGAATATAAATCTTCTTGAGAGAAAAAAATTACAAAAATTTTGTCTAGCTTACACGATTCTATACAAGTCACGATAGTTATATAATTTTATAAGAATTTATAAATCTAATATAATTATGTAATGTTATATTAGAAATATAAAACAGCTTATGAAAAGCTTTTGTTGAGTTAAATCTCGTAGTATGGAATGATATAATAAGTACAGGTCTTCCCTGTTTTAACAATGTCGCGTTTCTTTATTGCTAAGTACGCACAAAAGAAAACTTGTGCCAGAGAGAAATCTTGACAGCTTTATATCTATTGTAGAACAACTACCATAATGCGAAGAACACTGGCAGCGAAAATGACTTTAATCCTTCAGCGGAGCCCTCGTACGTCTGACCCGCGACTTTCCTATACTACTGAATCTCTCTCTCTAAAGTCGCGAACGACGGTCTACGCGACAGAACTAATTAGACAATTAGTCCAATCGTTCGCAATCGAAACATATTGCTCTAATTTCATCGCTTCGTACGACCGCTTTACAAATACGCGAGCAATTTTTCTCGCTCGCGAGACATCGTGCCGCGGGCCCCATTATTATCTCCGCCATTCGAAGCCGCTCGCGCTCACGGCGACAATATAATTACTACGTCCCACGCGGCCACGTAGGTGTGTAATTAACCTACAACCTACAACCGACAACGCCATTCCCGCAAAATGGAAGAAATTTAAATACCAATAACCCAGAACGCGCGCGGCTCGGTCTTGGAGGACGCGCGCGCTGAACAATTCTCGACGGTCTAACGAGAGTGCCAGATGCTCTGGAAAGCTTCATCAGAGCCATCCTGGAAACGACACTTTATTTTTTCCTTTTTTCGCACGACTCCTCTTTGTCGCGCTATCGTCGTTCAACTCCAGTATGGTGTCTCTCGGCGGTGAATCGTTGTTATTGGCAATCATAAATTTTTCGCATGCTTGATAGATATAGCAGAGTTAGAAGTTAAAATTCTCCGCAGGCCACCGTATAACCGTATTTCGCATCCGAACGCGTGCTTACATTATTCAGCTATATTTACAAAGGACAGTCGGTGAATTAATTCACGAACCAGTCGTGCAAAACAATAATCAATATATTAGTACAGGAATTAATTAACATTGACAGAGAAATTATTATATCCCCCTGTCGTCGCAGAATGTAACGCGAATGAATCGTCGTTATTAATTGAATCAGGTTTAATTAATTGACGTTCACTTCGATGGATCGAAGCTCGTATCGCGCGATTTTTACACAGAGATAATAGAAGAGCGAGGGGAAAAGTAGGACGTTCCCTTATCCGCTTTTAATCTATGATTGAACGCGGCTGTAGACACATTTTTTCGGATTTCCGAGTGAGCTGCATACTGTGCGCGCGTATTATCTGCATACGTATCGCGTGGTATCGCGTGTGTACGAGTCTGTTTTGCAGGAATTATTTTCAACGTTAAAGATAGCACACGCGCAGAGCTGTGTGCCGCGTCGAAATTTTAAAACCCACCGCAATATTGTTAGTTGAATACAAAAATCACTGGTCCGTATTTTCGCAATTATTATTTAAATTGACAAAAACGTCCCGCTTTTAATCCTTCACCATAGATAAATGTTGTGTCGGATATATACGAGTGATATATTTTTTACGAAAAGAAGCGGTAAATAACACCTCGAAACATTATCATATTTCGGATGGAGGTTTGCATTTTCATAATGGTAGGATTCCGTAAGGTTCACTTTTTTTATTCTTTTGACACGAAAAAGTGCGTGATTTACGTCACGTGAATTTCATACGCGCAGTACTGTCATTTGCTTGTATCCAAATTTTAAACGGATATCATAAGTTCTCTCACCGTCGCCAAAATATTCGCTTCGAGAAAGTAAATTATAGGAATAGATGTGCCAACGACGATACTTTCGAAATCTACCCGACGCCCCTTGACGCGCGTATAAGAGAAGTCGACATGGCATTATTCGCAGTCATCGATTCCTCTCACGATGCCGAGAAAATGAGAAATTGAAAGGATAGGTCAATGATATGCGTTCCTGTCGCGTGGTTTCGACAGGAACTATTTCCCAGTTTCTCCCCTACCCCTTTCTCATTCTACATCCGCATCCTAAAGCCATCATTCCGCTGCGCCTCTTTCATTTATTTCTCGGTATTGGGTTATATTTTCGGTTATATGTTACGTTTATCATTCAGTTGATAAAACAAGTCGTACGAATGTATAGATTGTTGTTAAAATTCTTAGACGCGGATTTTTCCGTTCGCGATGATAATTTGGTGGTTAATTAACATCTCGTTTTCGTAATAATTATTATTTTCGCTAAAGAAAAGAGGCCCTGCGAACTATTGCTGCATCGATTAAACAGTACGCCTGGAAAGTTAGTTCATGAATTTTGGTAACACCCTGTATAACACCCTCGGCGTTGCGATGCAGCGGGAAACGGGATCGTTGACCTCGCGAAGTTTTGCGATGCTGAAAGTCGGTTGCGGTCGGCGGAGCGCAATAATTGCGAGTCGCCCGTCGAGACGAGCATAGATGCAGATGCGAGCAATCATACGGGGATTTATTAGTTTTCCATAAGATCGAAAGAAAAAAAAAACAATATATACTACGACCGCAAAATACCACGAAATGCCGACTAAAGAATCTCGCAACCTGCCGAACTGCAAAACGATATGAAAATCTGTGCCTCCACTGAGCCCCGAAATAAGGGATTCGAGAGATGTCTGACAGCCGTCGATATTTTATCGAATCAGATCGGTATGATAAAAATTTTCTCGCATCTCTTCACTTTTTATGTCTTACGCGTTTCATTAATATCCGTCAAAATTTCTACGTAACAACAGACGGAAGTATTTTTTTTTTTTAATTTAAGTAGCCTGCGTTCAAAATTTGTGGTATTCAATTTTAACTTAAGAACAACAATTTATTCGGATTTTCGTACACACGAGTAAATTTCTTGTGCTGATAAATAATTTACGCATGGATAATTAGTATAATGATAAAATATTTCTCGAGTATATCCCATGCCATAAAAGAGAACAACGATATCGTAATTAACAGCGAAATACAAAGCATAAAACGCGGTTACATTCACATTCCCTTATAAATCTTCCGATTTTAATGAGTTCTTTTAAATAGGATCGTTAGACCGCGGTACCGAGAGCTTAACAAAATTTATGGTATCCGTTGAGGGTTGCGGAAGACGACGGTACACACAAAGGGAGCGCAAAGAAATCGGAAACCCGAAACGAACAGCGTTTCCCTCTCGCCGTACCGTTCTTGGCGATGGAATCTATCGCGAAGGCAATTTCGGTGTATTCACGGTCGCTTCCACCGCTAGTTAACCATTGTAACATCCGCGCGGGGGAATACATTGATACACCCCCGACCGCACCCGCATGAACATTCAATCCGCACGCGAAACTTTTCGCGTACCGAACGATCGGACCCTCGAACTCTGCGTAATTCAATTGAAACTGCAGCCGCGATCGAGCTGTGCAAGCCCTGCAATGGCTTGTTGTCGATTAAAAAGTGGAACGGGAAGGAAGAGAAGGAGAGAAAAAAAAGGGACAAGAGTAGGAAGGATGTGCAACGAAAATCGTAACGAAAAACTTACCGCTCCCATATCACCGTCAAGGGCGGACCTGAAAGCTCGTTCAATTCAGAAAAACGATTCGAGATCCAGTTTTTCGTGTCGGATCGATACTTTCGCGGCGTATAAGATAATGTTCTCGTTCGTTTTAATAGCGCACGAATTGTCAGCGACCGAAAAATCGACATTGAAGGCGAAACGTTAATCAAACCGTGATACTGAGTTTTTATTTCGATGTGGCATTTGTTCTTCTGCTACGTGCTTCCTGCGCGTTTTCTGTCTCCACCGGTACGAAATCAGATACGTGAAAAAAAAAAGGAAATGTTTGTCATAGCGTGACGCGACGCAATGTGGATACACCCAGAAAAAAATTGCATTAACGGTACAACGGAATTTTCGTGCTCGCTCACTTCAGATTTCAAAATGGAAAACCGATTATATTAACGGTAAAAACAACTTTTGTTTCGATCTTTTATGCAGCTCGTTTTCGTGCTCCGAATTCTTTGAATATTTTCATGATGAATTCTTGAAATATATCCGATAAGAACCATTACCCAACAAACGAATAATGGAAAAACCGGGGCGAAAAAAGCGACGCGGAAAATTCTAAAAAGAAAAGAGACGCGCGCGCGCGCGCTGTAATTGGGTTACTCCGGACATTGCAGATTTTGTTGCATTGCTATGCTGCATCGCTATGCTTTATCGGAACGTACATATCAACGGCGAGTTAAAAACAATGGCGCGACAGAAACAAAATATAAATTTTCATCCTGCATTTCGCAAGCATGGCGATCCTAGTGTCACGAATAAATCTCAACACGGAGAAAATCTACAGACGCAATAAAGCTCCGAATATTATTAGCGCCGTGGTACACAAATATCCGTGTAAATATGTCAGTAAAACGAGCGTAAATAGACTCTGTAATCCCGACAGTATAATATGCTCTTATGTAGCGGATGTATAGAACGCCGCATAATTATAATCAGCAAGTTGCAAGATATACGTGCGCGATCGGGTAATAATAAAATCATACGCGAGGTACATATCCTTCGCTTTTCATATTTTCGCTTCCGCGCTAAATGTAGCACAACCTGTTTTTCCGTTTTAATATTAACCAATTAAAAAGATCAAGCTAAATACTTTAAATATCGTATGAGTTTGACCGCGGCAAAACCTCCGGCTTAAATGTCAAATATTGTCTCTCTAGCACAATTTTTTGAAAAATATCTAAAAATGCGTGATTATATATTCCTTTGGTAAACTTTAATACACTTAAAAATGATATACTGCAATGCACGAGAGAAAAATTATTCTTGACTTATTATATGTATAATTTTATTCGAGATAAAATTTTTAGGTATCGCTTATGATAACCTTTTTTAAATAATATGTGATTATCTCTCTCTGGAAGATATTAATATCTATATAAAATAATTTTATCCATAATAAATTTTATCCATATTATATAATTTATTCGAGATAACATTTTTAAGTATCGCTTATTGATAACCTTTTTTAAATAATATATGATTATCTCTCTCTGGAAGATAATAAAATAATTTTATCCATAATAAAGTTCAAACAATATGAGACATTGGTCATTAATGAATCAAATCGAAGTGTCTGAAGTGGCTGAACGAATTTTCGATTATACTGGTCAATTTTACATTGCGTCAATTTTACATTACCTAACCTAACCATGAATTTTTTAGCTGAGATAAGTAATTATGGATCTGCGCGTATTCAACGCGTGGCGTGCGCGACCGACTTTGAAATCACACGAAATATCATGTATCGCTCACTTCGATCGCGTGATGGAAAACGTACGATAATCCGTGATTCCACTTTTGTTACTACTTCGGCTTAACTGCATCACGCCTCAGCTGTTTCTCCAATTTTTCAAAATGCAATAACCTGCGTTATCGCATTGACACACGCATGCACCCGGGATATTTCATGATCAAGACAAATTCCCAAAAATTGAACGACTGACGTTCCCACCGCCGTCATCGTCACACCTCGTTCGAGACACACGATTTTTAACACATTATTAAGAGATCGCTCGCTTAGCATCAGTTCTGTGTCTAAATTTCGTCTACCGTCTAGATTTTGATACTAAACTACCCCGCAGAATTTTCTTTACATCTGCGCGTTTATGTAGCATAGTCTGTTATATTCCACAGTTCGCTATCGTACGAATTAATTTATTCCACGTCCGGTGAAATCGCAACTGTTAGTGCTGTTAGTCTGTTGATATGCTTGGTCCAGCATAGCCTGATACCGACACAACGGAATAAAGTGCATTTGCAAATGCAGTCCCATCGGGATGCCCGATCATTTCGCGGTATAATCCAAATTCCTGCATCAGCATCTCGATTCCGATGTAACACCCACGCGTTATCCCCTCATAATGTTCGCAGATTTGTCTTCGTTATCGCGAGCACCATCCATCAACAAAGACATTTGCACGAGTTCGTTGCCCGATAAATGCGGTGAATGATACGCGCGATAGATATCTATGAGTATCGATTGCGCGCTTCAGCTGTTCGCGAAGTACGTTGATGAGGTGTGCATCGATTTCAGGTGCTAAGACAATCTGGCTCTCATAAATTTTTCGTGTCGACCGCTAGGTAGAACAACTCGACAAACTTGCGGATAAATATAGAAATTCAGATACGAAAATGCAATCACTAATGGTCGTTAAAAGTGTATCTTGAATTATACTATATGCGATTCCTATTGATTCATTGCGTTTTAATGAAACACTCGCAAGTAATAATGAACAAAATATGATGTTTACGCGGCATATATCTTATTTTGTCGTTGATGATTGTAACAAAACAGACACACGAGATTGAAAGTCTTCGCTAAAAGTCGCCAGCAAATCGTTAAAGTTATAACAGATATACTTGTTGATCATAATTTGGAGAGAAAAAGCAGATTTCTTATCAAATGAGATTAGTAGTTAAACCTTCATAAATCATATTTCTAATTTCCTGTCTCACGACTGATCTGACATTTTCAGAAGTGAAAACTAGAAATGAAATTTGGAAGTTATGGAGTATAGCTCTTAAAATAAAACTGTATATTTAGAAGATTGGAAAATGTTAGCAATTTAAACGAATTAAAACAGTAGATGAAATATGTATAATTTTAATTTAAAAAATACAAAAGTGTGCGGAAAATGTGATCGCTACTAAAACGAATTACAGTTTTAAAGCTCGTAATGATACACGCGGTTTTACCATCAAATTTTATAACTCTAACATGTGAAATATATAAAACCACGGGCATAAACGATAAAAACAAAAATGCGCGAAGCACGCGCGAGTCAAATATTAACATATTAGCGAATTCGTTTCCCTTCAAAGCTGGTTGGAAGGTGAAATAATCGCACGAGACTGTTCGCGCGCGGGAGTGCAACGTGGTATGCGCGCACATTGGAAAGGTGCCCCTCTCGGAGTATCGAAAAGCAACCGTAATATCGCGCCGCTGTACCGCTCGCGATGGTGTGCGCGCCTTGCGTGTTAGTGTGTGTACATTACTTTGGGGGCGAGCAGCCGGAAACGGTGAGTATCGCACGTGCACCTGTATATATAATCCGCAATATCCCTCGTGTGTGATATCACCGTCGACAGCCTCGTGTCCATTTACCTACTATCTGCCCACGCGGATACAGAGTACTGGTTTGCGTAGTCCTTTTTCCTCCGTGCCTTGCGCCCAGTTTAAACCGAAATACGACTTTTTTCCGACCCGAATCGTTTTCGCGTCGATTCTCGCGTTGCTTCTCGCGCGTGTTGAAAATGTTATCCTGCGAACGTGATTTTTTTCTTCTCGTCGCTTCTCTCGTATCTTTCGCAGCGACACGCAACGATACCCGCGGTGCTAACAAGAGAGATTTCACGAACACAAAACTTATCAGTCTCTTTGGTTTCGAGAGACTGATTCACCACCCAGATGTATTAACAAATAAAACCACCGTACTTTTTAATATTTTCTGTAGATCTGACGATATTCCGACCATCTTATTTCTAGCACGAAATAATTCAAATCTCTAAGCAAATGCGCTATCGGAAGGACTAAATGTTACAGAGGAATTGACCGCCGACTGCAAGCGCCACTAATGCACGCGGATGTGCATATAATATAACGTCTTTGCAGGAAGTTTCGAGAGAGAATAGGGAAGCTGAGCACATCTGAGCTTCCTTCAACGCCGCTTTTGTTTTTGGCACGAAATTCCCATTTCCGTTTCTTGCCCGCGGCGTGCTACCGCGACTGAAAAGTAGAAAGTTAAGTGGAGTATCATCGTATAGTCGATTCGCTTTACAGCTTCCCTAAGGAGTTAATCGTCCACTCGACTGTCAGCGTCTCTCGCCTCAGCGCCGTTATTATTCTTGTTTATCGGAAACACGGGCGTTATCTCAAAACGCATTAAATCGAGTTCGAAGGTGGAATGACGACGCGGAAAGCGACTCTCCCTTATTCCACGATTTCTCTTGGATTTCTCATTAAAGATAATCATTCTAAATGCGAACACGGTCGCCGTCGTCGTAGCGCGACCGTTCCCGTTCGTCCCACATGGATCAAGATTAATTTACTGAAGACGGTGTTGAATCCGCGGAGGGAAAAGACGTGCGAGTACTTTTCTTTGAGTCGCGGCTCTTTAACGAGACGAACAGATTGCGATGCGACGAATATATTTGGCACGGAGACACTGCGGAACAGGCGATAATAAATCGCGAAACATAAACGAAATTAATAGACTAAATAACTGAATACATATCTGCGAGCTGTAACGCACGGACGGTTGGAATCACGGTAGCTCCCAACCTCCCAAGCAATTCGCATATAACTTCTGATCTATTAAACGCTTTACGGTAGTTTAGTAGTTTAGCGCCGCGAAGGTATGTACTCCGCGTATATCGAGCTGCCATATCTTAGGATATATGTAGTCAGTTGAACGGGTCTATAATCCTTCGTCTCTTCGTCCTGTCTCTAACACGTCTGTATAACATCTTAATACCTGAATATTCAAATACCTCGAATGTCTCAACCGTCCGCAATATCGGATGGTCTAAAGATATTTCCAATAAGGTATAGGGGGACATACGTTAAAATCTAATAGAATAATATACTTGAGCCGGTCTATTTTCGTTAGAATAAAAGATGATCCAACCTCTACACACTCGAGTTCTCGTTCGAGGGATCCCTATTTCTAGATAATAAGCTTTCCGAAATGTCATCAACAATATCTTTAAAGATATTGTTTCTTAACAATTTATGTCTTAACTATTCTAATCGAATTTATCTTATTTGATTTAATACGAACTGATCACATTACTAGTAATCTTTCTTGGTATATTTTAGAAATAAATTCTTAATGGAACGTATATATTTGCGAAATTCAATACCATGATTATCCAGGCAGAAAATAGTTTAAGCGGAGACTGATTTAAAAAATTACAAGTGCCTTTTGATATTTGTCGAGAAAAGATCGGTTCCAAATACGCACTCGAGTGCACTGGGCAAAACATCTTCAATGAAAAGGACATCCGGTGGCATGGTTCTAGGATGTCCTGTACAGCAAGAGCCTCGGTAGTCTCGGTACCTTCATGCATCGTCATCTCTCCCCCCCGAACAAAGTTAATAACTCGATTAATCGATGGCGTGGGTATGCACGGCGCAACTCGCGCGTTTGCAAACGCGAACTGCCGATTTGTCGATCGGAGACCAAATCGAATACTCAATTAGGTTCGAGCAGTTTTCCAATAGTTCTGACTTCTGAATAGAGGACCGGCCCGCCCTATCTGAGTCTCCTTCGGACTGTCTGAATAGATCAAACTATTTCGAGTGGGCGTGGGTCGAGGTTCAAATATTCGTGGTCGCATCAACGAATGCATTTCCGTGTCCCGCCTTCCGAAAGATAAATACATAATCGATATCTAGCTGCATACTACTCGCGTGGAATTTACGCAGACGTGCGCCGCGTAATTATCGTAATCCCGAAGAGATATGCCGGATATTTGCGTGTGTAAAAAATCCTTATCGTACAAGGAAAATTAAATCGGAGCGGGCTAATCTCGTGGAGCAACGAGTCGTGCTTTCGGAAGGCCGACGTTAAATAAGCCGCACGTTTTCCGCGAATAACTCTCTTGTTTTCGTGCGCGGGCGTAAATGCGCGGACGTTGCAAACAACCGCGGCGTTCTCGTTGAAGAGCGAGCGCGATGAGACGAAATATCGCAACGCTGATACAAAAAGCCGCGCAGCGTTTCGTTAGCTGTAATTTTCTCGGCTGAAAGCTCAGGAAGAATTTCGAGCCCGTTGTCGGTAATTTCGAAACATATTTGGGAGCATCGGAGCGGTGAATAGATACGCGCGATGACCGCGAGATTCGTTATAAACATTATCGGTATCGCGATGACGCTCCAAAAAATCCACTGGAGTCAGTAAAGGTGAGTCATAGAGTTATGACGATGTAACAGTGATTTTTAATTGCAATGCTAAATTATTAATTTTTTTATTACGAAGCTTTTTTTAATTATCGAAACAAGCGAAATAAAAATGCAAAAGTTTATTATTTTCATTTAAATCGTGGAAATAAATATAATAATTTCCATCATGTTAATCGACAATCGATATTATTTTCATGTTATTCAGAAAAACACTATTATTATTTTTATATTTAGAGAGAGTTACGAAAAACTCCTTAATCCATCGCTCTGAATTCACTTTCTTTAACCGCAAATGTCTCAATCCTTGTTGAACTATACGTGTGCGGCGCGTTCGTAGTTAAGGGATTGAATCGCAAAAGGGTGGATAACCACGACGTTAATCCTCTTGTGCTAGAATCGTTTTTATGCGACCGCGATCTTCCATTTGTTCTGCAACTTGTAATTTTCGAGAGGTAGCGCGTTATAAACGCAAGAATGTAATCGCGATGGAGGTGCGCAGCACAAAGGCTTCCGTGGTATGCCGGGCTACCAAACAACTGCAATTTTCCCCTCTCGGAAGCCTGCTTTGCAGCTCGCGATTCGCAAATATTTACGACGGAGAAACGTAGGTCGCGTACCTACATCTCAACATCGAGTTAATAAAATTCATTGCCTTCGACGGCGACAAATCCCATTCATTTTCCGGCTATTCGCTTATCTTCAGTACATCATACATTTTCTATCTCAAAACGCAATCTACGGATATAAGCGTGTTGCCGCATCTATATAGTCACAAGCTGATGAAACGATATTACACGAGTACAAAGATTTCCCTGGTATTTCGAATTTTCTACGCTAAAAAAATCGTTTAGAGCCCTTTTCTGATTCTCGAAGATCGTAATTAGAAAACTGTCATTATCCGATAAGCACGAGCAGCATTCTAGTGAAAGCCCATTTACGCATTCCAGTGTGCCAGTAATTATAGGAATTCTTTATTAAAAGCATTCTATATATTTTCTCGTACTACAAACAACCTTTATTAACGAAACGGAAACTCATGTGTCTTTATAAGTATTTCACAGATTCTCATAACAGAAAAGTTATGTCACATATAATAGTTATATTAAAATATATATTAACTGCTTTGTAAAGTAGAGAGAGTATTATAGTTAACTAGCAAACGCTTCAGAATCAATGCCTACGAAAGTTCACCCGCACCTACTGCAAGATTAACGATTTCACTCGTAGCCGCACTATTTTTTGCGTATGCGACGAGAAGGGCAAACACTTAGGAAATCGAGAAAACGATAAGCATCCACCGAAGAGCGGGGCGCGATAAACGCGTACTCGGAAAGGGCGCCGGATAATTAGAAAGACTATCTTAGGAAAAGATCCCACTCTTGTGCACATTAATTATTTCCCTTTCCTTCCTCTTCCTTTTTGGACGAATAAAATCTGATTAAGACGACCAACCTCGGCTCCACGGACACGGAACTAACGAAAAATGGCGTAAACGAAAGAACAAACGGGGAGAAAGAGACAGATCTGTTAAAAAGCGGCGCAAATTGAAATGGAAGAGAAAAGAATCGCGGTTGTGAAAGAACGAGAAGTAGAGAGACTAAGGAAAGGAAGAAGTAGCGATGGAAGAATGAATCGACTTTAGAGAGAAAGAAAGAAATGAATGAGAGAGAGAGAGAGAGAGAGAGAGAGAGAGAGAGAGAGAGAAAGAGAGAGAGAATTTACTGTGGAAACCGAAATAGATGCAACCTTTTCTCGCGCAAAGTTCCCGAATTCCGCGCATCGCGGAACTTGTGCTTTAGAAGCCATCTCAATCTGCGCAACAAATTTTAATCAAGATAAATATATTTATTACCATTCCGAGAGATGTAATAATTTAAATTAGAAACTGAGATCGCGCGAGGGTTGTGCGTGGAGAAGGAAAATTGGTCAGATTTTGTATTCAAACTCGGAAATTACAGACTTTTATAGCTCAATGAAATAATTTCAAAGAAAAAATTCACACGTGATTAATAGATCATACTTTCTTTAATTGTATGCTTCTCATATTATATTATTTCACATACTTTATATTATTTATTATGAATATTCTATATTATTAGAATATAGAATATTAATAATAAATATTATTAGTAAGAATATTTTGTTATAATATCGCGCTATTATTTATATAAGGATTCGTGTTTGTGGCTACCTAAAATTACTCAATTATACTCAGTCATGCTCTATTATGTTTCGACACAATGCTTATAGAAATCTCTCTGGCATAGAAATATTTCCCTGTAAATTTCCCTAAAAACAGCGTTCCCTGTTTAAAAACTAAATAATAAAACTGCATTAAAAGCATTATACTCGTTTTGCAGTACGCAAAACGAGTATAATGCAACGCACGTAAACTAACTGTAAATCTTGTAAATTATTACATTCATCACTATATAACGAACGTTGCTATCTTTCTCACATTAACGTCATTAGTCTATCACATATAGTATTAAAATTATAATTCCTATTTACGATTCCCATAGTACTTTCTTGATGCTTCATAAAACAGAGTGTTCGAGCAAACAAAAAATTTTTAATGTTGTGATGAACGGGCAAACAGTCGAGCTTGATAACAAATTTACGACTGACACACGATGCGCGGATATTTTCTGCATTGGAAGCTTTCGGAGAATGCTGTGAAAAAAAATGGAGAACGTGCTTAAAACCATTTTCCCTGAACGCGGTCGGTCACGGCCATATAATTGGTTAACTTGCGTTTACATCCGCGCGGCAGCCTGTTAATTTCTATCCGTCTCGTTGAGCCGCGAGGTAATGGAAACTATAATTCCCGACCTGTTTCGACGATCACGTACGATGCCGCCGTGACGACATTAGAATCTGGTAAAAGAGCAACCTGATGTACCGCGTGTTGACCTAAATCTCTGAAATACAATTCGCTTCTCGCGAATAGCCATCAACCTTTCAACGGAGTTGTCGAATTTTGAAAGAATTCAACCCTTAAGTTCGACGCGAGGTGTTGACGTACGTGACATGACTAACATAAGTAAAGCTTTTATAAGAGATTTAGACAGTGTTATTGATTACGAAGAAGTTGTTATCGAATAAATACGTCACGTATTAATATAGAAAGATTAAAATAAATAAAGTATAAAATAAATAAGATATTGATAATAAAAATTAACAATAATACCATTTTCCAATCTTCAATCTTTTATATATACAAGCACACATGCACTCACACACATGCTCTAATATTCGATATAACGAATGGAGCAATATATAGCATTAACGGTAATAATAATTTATAAAACTTTCTGTGTTAAATTAAAATATATTCCAAAAATAATAAAATAAAGATGATATTAAAGAAAAAATTATTTCTTCCTTAATTACTCGCGTAACACTTGCCGAAGACAAAAATAAGCAGACGTTATTAAATATAAGAGCGAAATAGCGAAAGACATTAAATCAGACATCTCCAAGTACTGCCATCTGAATTCATGATGAAGAACCGTGATGAAACGTAAGAAACTCTTCTTGTGCGATAAAGATGAATAACGTTTTGCCATGCATGTTTCAACAAAAATTCATTACTTTTGTATAGCAGAAGAAAAATAAAGATCAGACTTTTTAGGATCTATAGATTCAACTCAGGTGCTCCAAAATAGTTATTAAATAATTTCCGGTAAAATTTTGTTAGAAAAATATTAATGAAATGCGGAATAAAATTGATGTTTTAAGTATAAGTGTTCGTGATCTTATTTAGATAGTAAATGAAGGAAGAAGAACGCACTAGAAACATTGAAGGTTTATTCGTTTCGGGTCACGTTATTTTGGAGACGAATGTCGCCCGCCTTACATCGAGTCACGTTCCGCACGTTCTCGAAACCGGCAGGATCGAAAATCGGTTCGCGATAGGCATTTCGGGGCCGTATGATATCGTCGACAAAAGCGATTTGAATTCCTTTACGCCTTTACGGATTTTATTCGCACGAGCGACGACACGCGCTTATCCCTATTTCTCCAGTTTTCATCTCGCGAGGAAGCAATCTTGGCAGTCACGTCGCCCGTTATTCGATCTCGACCAAACGAAGTCGAGGCACGGAGTGCCTCGAACCTTTGTCGATCGACTTGGCTTGAACTAGCGGCCGGGACTGCCGAAATTGGACCACTCGCGAGCCATTATTGGCACGTCGAACAGGGGTAGTTCGAAGGTATCGAATCAATTGCGGCGTAGCAACTAGTGAAAGCTGAAGTTTATTCGCTGCCATTATCGTAAATTAATTCATCATTAATTTCTGTATATTTAATTGAGCTAACGTAAGAGAATCTCGGCACCGACTCACGCAACAAATAATGTATATATTTAACTATTTTTTATTAATTACACTCTCCTGTTCTTTAAAAAAAACATCGAGAAAATGTCTCTTAAGCTTGTTAGAAACAAAACGGAACGTACATCAAGCCATACATAAAATACATAATGAAAACGGAGATTTTAGTAAATAAAAATCTTAAAATAATTTTTCTTTGTCGCAAAAATTGATTTTGGAAATTTCAAATTTAATAATGGGAAATGAATTAATTATTCTCTCTGTCTCTTATTCTGCTTATTTTTATTCTTTTATAAGTAATTCTCTTCTTCCCATTTGTATTATGAATTTTCGATCATTTTATTTATAATAAATTCTAATTTTTTTAATTTCTTTTATATTTATTGTTTACTTTATCACAGCATTGGTGCGACGCAAACAATGTGTCGCGCGAATTAGAACAGAAAAGATCGCTGTCGTATAGTATGATGGAAGTATGATGTAATATTTATGTAACACGGTGAACAAAAAGAAATGAGTCACGCGTTTCCTACCACCTACGAAAGATCGGTATAGCATAATATCATAAACGCGGAGCGAGGTGAAAATAATCGTGATTCGCTTCACGCGGCGCAACTTACATTTCGTGCGATGTATTTTTGCGAGAGAAAAATTCAAAATTAGTTAAGATTAACAAATAAATTGTAATAGGAATTGTCAAAAACTCGAGAGCAAAATTGTCTGTGCGGCAAATCGAATTCGCGTGTCTCGTCTAAAAGAAATTCGCCAAAAGTTTCTGTATTTCCGTTGACAATTCATGCACTCGCCGCGAAAGAGTTAAATTACACCTTTTTCCAGAAAACTTTCGTCGCGGTTTTGTCTCTCCCGTCTCGATCCTCCGAGAGGTTTACTTTGCGAGAAAGTTCGTTCGCACAAAGCGTATTTGAGCAAAAGGCAGGCGAGCGGTCTTGAAAGCAAAAATGTTGTAATCATGAGATGGTCCCGTCCTTTCAACTTTTGCATTAGCAAAAATTTATTCTCCTCTTTGACACGCAAGAAACGAACAAGCGGGTTTCATTGGGCACAGCTATTAATTTGCCTATTTGACGACCGAAAGATTAACAAGCTCCAAGACTATTCTAAATCTAATTCCACATTCAAATTGTCGATTATCATCTTAAATGTCTTTCATTTTACGGTCTGACACTGCGTTAATCTACCTTTGTGTTAATTCGAAAGCGAAATAAGCTCGACAGGAGGTTTTCTCCTTGCCGATCGCAGTGGAAACACGAAGCTAAACGTTACCGAATCGTCGCATAATGCGGAAAGTGTCATGGCGAACGGTTGCAGCACGGATGCCGTGCGATAACGGAACTCGCGCGTTATCCTCGAAAAGGTCCCTAAGCTGGCGCGGTACGGAACCGTTAATTAAAGGGAATAGAATTAATGTGCTCCTGTGTAGCTATACGGTGGTCCCGGAGACTCCGTTTAGGCAGAATCGAGACGCCGCACCATCTGCAGATCTCGCGGTTAGAGAGACCCTCTTCCCCCTCAAGTGTGCACGAATATATACGTTGCCCCGTAGCTCGTGACCTTATTTCTAATGATGAATACCCGGGCTTTAAAGACCGCAACGAGGAATTAAATGCAGGATGGAGGGGTTAATCTTCGATCCGTCAGAGACGTCTTATATAGCCTACGTCGTTCATTATAATATCGATTGAAACGCAGAAATGACTTTATCAGGCGATCAGACGTTACGCTCCTTAACGCGCCTGGGTGGTACCCACGACCGGGAGACAAAAGCAATAATATTACTGCCCTCGATATTGGCCCCCAAGAGCAACGGCTAAGTATATTACGAACGGGGAATTAGAATTAGAAGCTACTCGATGACTTCGCCGCTTACTCATCTACTGAATATTGAAACGCCATTATCATAAGCGATCAGACGCATTCGATAATGACTCGCTCGTAGGAGTACGAGCTACGCCACTCCGGCCTGTAGGTCGGACAAAATCGATTACGGTCCTGGACACCGGTAAATATAGGTATACATGCTGATCACGCTACTCGACGAAATTTAGCTTTCCATTTTTGCGGAGATGGTAAAAACAAGCGGTACATATTTAAACGTTAAGTGAAAAGTCACAGATGCAGATGTATGGCGTACTGCTAGAGATAAATATCGCTTAGGAAAAAACCAGAGTGTATGCAGTTTCGCGAGGCAAATCGTGTAGCTAAATAAACTGAAACAGAACAACATGCCATTCACAATATGCTGATTCGAAACTTTATCTTACGCAAATGATTTCCTTAATACAACAGTTCTATTAATGATCGCTGCATCGCAGCACAATTAATGGAGGATATTGGAATTTCGTGCATCACAGGCTTACGTAATATCATTTTCTTCCCCCTATCATGACTATTTTTTGTCGACACAGCACGGATCGCAATATACCTGATGCACTGTGTGCACTCATCAAACCGCAATCAACGTAAAAAGGATTTACATACGAGATTGTACCATGAAATTGCCGATACTCAACTAATTGACAATTGATTGCGATTAGTAAAGTATATTTGATAGAAAGTATATTTTCGGTTGTGCCATTAACAATTTATAAAGGTTTTGCGCTTTCCAATCTTCTTCGATAAGGATTGTTTGTTATTGTTAATTTTTTCCACAAGAGAAAATACCGAAAATAGCATGGTTTCCACGAAAGAGTTGCGAATATTTTTCTATATAAATTGGAACTGGGATACAGTGCAGATAGAAACATTATATCGGCCTTTGGAAAGCTCTGTTAGCGAAAGGATTCTTCGATGGTTCGAAGAATTTCGTTTTGAGGATTTGAGCTTGGAAAATAAATCTCAAGGAAGATCCAAATCAACTTTAAACGAAGATTCAGTCTATAAACATACAATTTCTTTTAAATAGTTACATAATTTCAAATTACGTTAGAAGAAAACCTAATGCTAATTATGCATGTCTTGGTTAATAACATTTTTTTTAATGCAAAATTTTGTTTTGATCTACAAAATTGGTAATTTTATATGATACAATCTAGTATATTATTCCACACAATACCGTCTACCAACGATTGCAATCTTTCCTTCATACACTCTATGAAATACCTGTTAAGACTTCAATTTATCAAGCATGACCAACTAGTCTATCATCTCTGGATGATCCATCATGTCGATAAATCACTTCATGAAGAAACTTTATTACATCTTTGAAGCTCTTCCAAGGACACCATCCGGCGGAGGGACCACGCGATCCGACCTGTCGTCATTTCTAGCAGGACGCGCCACGTTCACCTGACACTTCCTCCCTCCAACGTTCCCTCTCGGGTTCATGAACCCTTCTCGTTTACTCACCGTCGCCTTCTTACTCTCTTCACTCTTCCAGCTGGGAGGGAGAAGGACGGAGAGGGAGTCGCAGGATGAATCAGAGAGGGACGGTGGAACTGTCAGTGCTGCATTGGTCCTCCTCGCGTAAAGACGGGCCACGGATCATCTGTGATTACCTTCCTGCCGGAGTCCTTTCCCGCAGACAACGGTGAGTGCACTCTCTCCGTCTCTCGCTCTCTCTCTTTCTGTCATGCCACACCGGCGCGGCGTCGTCGTTGCTCGTATATTTTGTTCCCTCGCGCTATCGAGTTCAGCGCTAAGTAGATTCTGCCTTATCGTGCCGTCTCAATAATGCAACAGACGCATACAAGCATGAACCGTAGGACGAAAGACGAAACACGCTATGCGAGTTACATTTTGGCGAATGTCAAAAGGATTTTCAAAACAATTCAATCCAATTCAATCCAATCTGTGTGACGCTCTTGTGTACATTTATTCCATAAAATCACCAAATGTTCTCTGTGCTAAGGAACGTTCTTTGAAATCGATTTCTTTTGAACAAAAATATCGAGGCGTCTGGAAAGATATTTTTGATATTTTCAGATTTGCTCAATTAATCGTCCATACTGCGAACGACATTGACATTTCTTTGAGAAATATTAATCAAATTTTGCATGCCACTCCAATGCCCATTAATTTATCGCGGAATACTGCGCTAGAAGTTAGTCGTGAGAGGCGTTCTAACTCTCTAGCCGTTTTTCATAAAATATAATAACGATTTTCAGCGTGGTTAACGCGTAACTAATGATAAAGCCATTATCTCATTCATTCTTTTCCTAAAATTGTAATTGATGAGACGACGTGAAAGCATCATTAAATTATTAAAATTAATTTGAGCAAATATTTATCATGGACGCAATAAAGCACAATGGAGCGCCGTCACTTTTGATAGTTTGCCCTTTAATGATCGTAAGAACAATATACGTGAATATGCATTGTTATAAGTTCACCCCCCATCGCAATTGAGATAAAAAAATACTTTGACTTTTAAGATGTAAATAAATTAAAAATTTAGACTGTAATTGAAATGTGTTTATATCACGTTTGTTATAAAATGTCTTCCATGACAATAGAAAGTCCAATTGACGTTACAGTCTTTCGCAGAGAAACAATGTTTTGTAAAACAGCGTTTTACAAAACTGAGATTCCCTCTCGACGTTACAATTTATTTCAATGAATGAGATCGCGCAACATGTCGCACGCTTAAATTCCGCTATAATTGCGCAATCTAGAAGCTGTTCGTGGATAAGCGACGCAAATAATTCTCAAGCTCTGCTTTACGCCAATCTCACCATGTTAGACCCGCGGCGTAATTACTGACGATTACTCGGAGAGAGAAAGAAATTCGCGTCTGCCGTGCGTCTGGGGGCTTTGCCGAGCCGAGATGAAAGATAATAGGAATGTGAGAGAGGAATGGCCAGACGCGCGTTCTTAAGATCCAGCCACCTAATTGCACCGTTACGCACAGCCCGTTAAATCATCGCGAAAGCACCGCTTCTCCCCTGTATCGTCCGAATCTCAAAGACGCTATTAAAAGCCGCTATGGCATTAATTGCGGAGTAATTAACTCCGGAGAGCTATATCGAATATTGTTTTGTACCATACAATGCCAATTTGGCGTTTAATCAATGCAGAATTGTAATCTAGCGCAATTTAATTATAATTACGAATTTAACTAAATGAATTGTATGGTAATGAAGCTATAACGCATATTTTCATTGAAGCTCCGTCCCAAGTTTTATATTGCCGTATAGAAATTTCTGTATGGACGGCAGACTGTTTATACGTATTTCAGCAAAAAAAAAGAAATCCTCACGTTGCGAGATATGCCTCGTGCAAATTTACAGAAAGCGAAATTAAGATCCGGCTGACAAACTCGTGCGAATAATCGGATCCAACGGAGGAGCTTGCCCATCGTGCTTGCTGGGCAATCGGCGCGAATTGCAACGCTCTGTGTTGTTATTCCGACATGACGTATCAAATGCATTCAGCTGCACGAATGCCCGGCGTCTTTTCTCCCTCGTCTTCGAATTGGGCACGTGCTGGCCATGTGCGAGTACGAACCTAATTGTGCGCGCGTGTACGCGACCCGCGCTTGCCAGCCGTTTGTGCATGCACGCGCGAGTAATAACGTCGAAAATTCCGATGTCGTGGTTCGCGCGTTATTAAGTTGCTGCAGAGATTCTTATCTACCACCACTTGAAAGTGATATCTAATTGCCCGAAGAATAAAGCGTTTCTTGCTTCTTTTCATGACGCCACTTAGTCGCCGCAACTCTATATACGCAGCATAATATTATTTCATTTTTTGTTTGCCCTCGCCTAGTTCCATTGTCTCGGACGATTTATCGGCACGGTTACACATTCGCGTTTTGCGAACTTTATCGTAAATGACCGCACGCGCGTGCAGTTTAATTATAGAAATGGAGCTGTGTACTTGCTGGTGACCATACGTATGGGAGTAGCCTATGGTAATCGTGGCGAAGAGTACGTTTTTAGTAAAACTATAAATAATCCACGCAATAAGAGCATGCGAAAGTCGAATACCTGGGTCACCGGACGTTTTCGTTCGCTTCGTGCATATACGCCGTCGAACTCGACAGATTCGCGTATTGCAAAGTTTGCAAGTCAAACCTAATCGAACGAATCTACCTCAATACCACAGCTTTGACGTAACGAAATTAATTATTTAACCATCATGAACATCGCTTACGTGTACACCGACAATAAGGATCGGACAATTTGCGGTAAAAACGAGAAATATTAGAAGCGAGTAATAGATAAAAATTCTGGTTGTTAATTAATGTCGTGTTGATTATCTTGTGTTGATTAACGTAGATGCGATCTCTTCGAATACCGTGTCGTAATTGTATATCTCTGCTTCGGTTACGATGATTTTAAAAGAGCTAATTAAGTGCTTAATGCGACAATGAGGAATTACTTCTAGCACTACAATGTGCTAACGCGAAACATGTGCCTTCACGCTCGGAGAAAATCGCAAATAAGTCGCGAGCCGCTATGTCTCTCGGTTCTTAACCATAAAAGTCTCGCGATTACGTCAGGGTTCGTGAGTCACAATGTCTGCTGGCCTAAAAACGCTGTTACCACAGCGAGCCATCACGTGTCAATAATTTCTTGAAGAGCGTCTCGTCAAGGACGGCAGTCGCGGTCGAATTTTAATGAATTTACATTGCGGATGCACCGACGAGAAAAGAAAGACAGGCGTTATCGTTGGCTCCTACTTTTATGCGGAAAGAGATTTATGTAGCGATCGGAAATATGTCTCTCTATTCTAACGCCGCAACTGTACGTTAAAGGATCACGGATGAGAAGAGTATAAAAACGATCGAACGCGATAACGTGATATCAAACGCGCCCACGCTGCTGCTGATGCACCCACACTCACTCTCGATCTTTACAGAGGGATGAATCGCTCGAAAAGAGCAACAAAATGATCGATTTCACCGCTCCATCCAGAGCTCGAATTCGTTTTGGCTTTACAATTAACTTTTGCTAGCACCGCGCGAATTGCGCTACGATAATGCGGCAGGTGGAAGCAAAAAGTGAAAGCCAATTATAAACCTTTGATATATCCTCGCTCGGAAATCGCGTGCACTCATGGTAGCTTGACGTTTCTCTTTGCGCGACTTTGAAAGATCGACAGCTTAAAGAGAACTTTACATTTTTATTTGTCTAAAATATCACCTATTATTAAGTGTATTAATTTTCATTATTTAATAATTATATAAAAATTAAATTTAAAATTTGTATCATATAATAATTTAATACTAATCTACAAAATACTGATATGTTAATTTAATTAACACTTCATGATAGAGATACTCAATTTTATATCGAAATGTGCGACATGTTACAGACCTGTAAGTAATGAATTTCTAAACGCAGAGCAAGCAATATTTATTTGGTCATTACGATGCATTCACTTATGGGGCCACTTATGCTTTGTAGCTAATATAACCAGCATGCAACTCTATTTTAAGTATAATTATTTGGAACTCGAGGAACTGCATCGTTTTCCACGCACACACGCCGAACCGATTCTATTTTCACCCGCGATATTACCACTCTACCAGTAAGCGAATTACAGATACGCAATATTTGTCTAAGTGTTTATGACGCCAACGCTACTACCTTTATCGGAATATTCCGCAAACGTATCTCAAGTTAACGAACTGGAAAAGCAGTTCGTAATCCCATGAAAAATATGCGAAATTGATAGAATTTGTTAATTTCAATTTAACGTTATATTTAAATTTTAAATTACCCAAATAGTACGTATCTGTTTTTTCCTTAAAAAAGTCCGTCCCACCCGTTGCATGTAAACTTGGCGCGAGACACGTGTCTCTTGATAACTCTACATTTGCATTGCCCTTCTTTTTTTTATTCGTCTCTAAACACCTATATTTAAGTGTAAAAGCACTTTGCATGTTAAAAAATAAAAATGTCTTATCTTTAAGTCATATTCTAGCGTCAACAACATTAAATTGATAATCTCTAAACATTAACTACTTTGCTTTTTTTTATTGTAACACGTTTTATAATATAAGTTAAATTTAAAAATTTAATAAAGATTTATCAGGCTTGACGTATCGATACTGTCTTCTCAAGGAAAAATGTTACAAATTATTTTGTTAAAATTCAAATAAAAGAATTCAGACCGCCGCGGCGCCGGTGATATGTTAAATATTATACATGTGTTAAAATTCATATCGATCAATCAATGTCCATTCCTGGTTTCAGAAATGACGAAACTTTTATTGTTTTTACAGAACGAGAGCATCGCGAGCAATAGACAGCTGAAATATGGCAGCACCACAGGCGTCGTCGCGTCTCGAGATGCTGCAGGTAAAATAATCGATTTTGTCAACTTTAAAAATGGCAGCATTAAAAAAGATAAGTTTCCATCGACAGACAAATTAATAGGTTCATTTAAGAACAAATGTATCGTTTAACAACAGTGGCGTCTTTCAAATGTCGCTTGTATATAATTGTATATAATTGTTGCTATATAAAATTATAGTAATAAAATATGAAATAGTGTGAATAAAGAAGTAATGATTTGATCAACTGAGATCTCGTTTCATTATAAATTTTTTTAATTGCAATAATTTTCAATAAGGGCAAAATTGATGGGATCTTAAATAAAGTTTGGATTGCCGATTAAATTGTCAGGCAAGTACTTCCTTATTTTTTTATAAATAATATACATTTGTCAATGTCTAAAAGTTTGATGCTAATGAAGAATTGCTATAATGATATACTCTAATAATTACTATTAAATGCATTATTAATCATTTCTTTCGCCGACATGGATATGGGAGCTTATAAAAGTTTATTCTCAACTGTGACGCTTCATTACGTCAGATGTTAATCATAATGTTCGTAAAATAAATCGCGTGCATCGTGCATCTGCAAAAATGTTATATAAAGTAGAAACGCATTCTTGATTAGAATCTTTTTTGCGCGAACGTAACAAACTGTACGTCGACTGTTGCGTCGCTGCAATTATATCTTTCTCTTTCTCCCTTCCTCTTTTCGTCACTTGTACTTAATATCGAAATACATTCTGGTTAAGGTAGACCGGTTAAGGCAGTTTTGACGCTGTTCTTTTGGCCCACGTATCATTTCTGTATCGAACGAGCGCATATATGGCATCTTGATCGTAACGCGCGCGCAACGATCGACCCACGTATCGATATATCCAAATCCGATGGACAGCTGATATTTAGATGAATATCAAGCGCAGATCTCTCTTCCGCCTACTTTTCTACTATATGTGTTTCCTAGTATCTTGACATAAAAATTGATAAATTCAGTACTTACGTAAAAATTATAGAAGAGGCTCTAAATTAGTCTAAATAATAATTAATCCATTATCGTGTGTTTACTTTGAACACTTCTTATAAAATAAACAAACGATTAATACAACGCAAAAATAAACTTATAAGCGAAATCTAATAACATAAATATTCATGCGAATACTTTCTTTTTATATTTATTTCTACATACTCAATTTACTCTCGAAATCGTATCCACGTTTTAGAAACGCCCTGCATATGAACTTTAATAGCTGACTTTAATCTCTTATACGACACACCTCTAAGGGCATTCCCCGGCAAAAGATAGGCCTATGTTAAAACGAAAGAAGAATGGTGAGACTTGAAGGGAGTAAAAAAGTGAACGCTTGGTTTGTCAACCATGACCGACTATTGAGGGACTCGTGACCATAATACTGTGACGTCACTTCCTTCGCATTGAGATGCGTCATGCGACAGACTTCTCAGACGCATTATCTTCACTAAACTATGTACATATGTCTTAAAAAAAGAATCTTCACAGCTGTTCAGAAACGGATGGTAATCTGTCCTCATATATATGATTCTAATTTTGCAATTGTTTTTTGCACTACTACGATACATGTTATTTATGTATAGCACTCCCTGCGGATTCTATCGATTTCTATCGATAGGTAGTCCGAAATAGACTTCAAATCATTCAATTATTACACAATTGCCAAGTTAAACATAGTATTTTTCCACAGATTCTGTCGCGGTTTATAGGTAACCTAAAATGAATTTTAAGTTGTCTAAGTGCAGGTCCAAGTATAAGTTTGCACATGTGTGTATAATTCAATAATTCTTTCTAGAAAACGACCTCTGAAAATAACTTTCAAAGAATACAATTTTCGAAGCGATAATCTACTTCAGTTCTCACAGTTCTCAATAATTCTTCCTGCTCACATTCACTATTTTTATGCACGCCCTGGTTATGATAATACTCTTGACGAAACTGTTCAGTGCATTTGCATATTGCATATTATTTGACTTGAAGATGAGAAATCAAGTGGAAGTCCATATACACATTAAATAATTTTATATTAGCCAGCTTCATCTTTTTTATTTTGGCGCGTCATGATTTTTATGCAACGAATTGTTTCTGTGTATCCGTTTTGCGCAGGCATGTAAAATGAAGATCAATCTTTCATACAAATCTTCTTGACGCTAAGGTATCAAAAGATCGCGGGCAGTTTCATCTTTTAATGAAAAGGTTATTAAGCAAATCACGCGATGTATTTTACTGATACACCAAATTCACGAATATCATCACTACTCGATCACAAATTTTGCAAATTAATTTATTATGGATCATTAAAATTAACTACTTTACATAAAAATATTACTAATTATAGTATCAGATTCTTAAAAATATTTATACCATACTAAAACAAAGATACTGCGCGAAAATCAACGATCTCGCGTCGAAGAAAAAGATTAATTTTCTAATGATTAAAACTAATTCATTAAATCGAACGATAAAATTTAGAACAAATTTTACGCGATTAAAGTTGTTGCGTACTTCGTGGAAGTTGCCGCGTTGTTCTGAATTTCGTATAAGGCATGAGAGGAAGTGGATACGTGCAATTTCCAAAAAAAATGAAAAACATTAATGCAAACAGAGCTATAATGCGGAATGTATTATACGTAATGTGCGATTCGTCTTTAGGTAACTCTTGATATTAACGCGCAAAAACGATCAAAGTGTCGAGTGAATGACGCAGATATTTCGCGGTGCCCACGCTTGGCCTTCCTGCATCGAAGAAGTAAAAAAAAAAACGAACGGACATGAATACATTACGTCATTATCGCTTCGAGTATCCAACTCGGTCGTGATTATACACGATTATATTATCCGTTCGCTAATACTTCCTATAAATACCTTTTACAATTGCTGGTATTATTTTATATCATTTGGTACCGTCACAATAGACTGTGTCTGAGGAGAAAATTGGAATTCATTGGAATTATTAAACTGCAAAGTTATCTGAGAACTTCTAATTCTAAACTAAACGATTCAGACCATCGTTGAAAATAGTTTTTAGAAAACTATTTCATTCTTCGGGCTAATTAGACCGCGTAGTAATTGATGTGCTAACCCATTTTTAGATATCGTAGGAAGATGATGTACATCTGTAACGTGTTCCAGAATTTTATCGGACCGTAATCTTTTTACAAATTCCTCCTGGTTAAAAAATTACGAAAGGAAAATGCATAATCGTTGCAGCTAGCGTGAGAGAGTTAAACGTAGGAAAAAAAATCTTTATCAAAATCTTCAAACGCATAATTCTAATTTCTAATCGCATGTGACAGACATGCGTTTCACGTGCAAGCGTGTACGCAGCTCGGCACGCACCGACACGCAGGAAAGAGGTGCGTGTTGCACGGAAAGCGAACCTTGCTCGGATAAATCTGAAATGTGGATTCGGAGCAAGGAGGACCGCCGCGCCGCGAGCGGCAAACGGGTTAGCTCATAAATAATTGATGACGAGGTGCGATGCAGCTTCGTTCGCCACCGATTTGTAATTGTAATTTCGCGAGGTGCATGCCCAGTTAAGCAAAGTAATTATGGGCAGGTTTCGTTATCGGGACATGTGCACGATCTGTGGAAGACAACGAGATGCGCCGTAATCTCGATGTTGCCTCTCGTCTTTTTCTTTTTTCGTTGTTCCATCTCGCTGGTTAACATTTAACTTTCGTTGCCGCAAACAGCGCATTTCTAAAGCAGAGATCGGAACCGACGCGCACAGCACTTACAATTAGACATAGGAACTAGATCCGTGTTTCGATACTGCAAGCCCGCAAAAGTATCTCTCTATCTTTCGACGAAATCGCAATCGATTGGGATGCACTTTTCATGTTTATAACGGGAAATTAATTCCAAACTTATACCAGCATTGAATACCCTTTCGAGGAAGTGCCTCGCCGATACAATATATGAAGATGTATAAAAAGTTCCGCATGCGGTTGCACGCGAAAATTCGATTCGTCTTCGACGAAATGCAAAGTTCAAGGTTCCTCGAGAGCATCGTCGGTCGTGCGAAATGATTGGTTCTCGGTCTGCCGAGCGCCGTAATCGCGAGTATAGTACCTGCGCCCAGCATTTCCACGGTCCTCTCCGTGTCCCCCTTCCTCTAACAAACAATAAATCTTGTATTTTCGTAACCTCGTTTTCAAACGCGCCGTTCGGAAGCGGGCGACTCGCGGACAATCGATATTTCGGGAAAGGAAGGAGGGGTCATCGGAGGTATACACATACAAACGTATAAATAAATAATTCTCAAATGACTGTAGTCTCGTACGTCAAACGGCAATCGGATGGAAACCACTTGGCCGTATTCTGTCACTCGTTGACAATACATTTATGACGTAATAGGAAAAGGGATTTGGAAGCGACAAAAAATTCGATTATTGAGTTATTTTAATTGCAAAGTTCAGTCAAGAGAAATTGGACATAATTTCATTTATAATTATTTAAATTAAAACTAAAAACTTATACTTGGACTCTTGGCAATTTAGATTTTTTAAATAAATTACAATGAAAGAAAATGTTGCTATGTGTGACAACATATGAAGCACTTAAAAAAATATTATGCATATCGTATGAAGATTAATATTGTTAAGCCTAGTGTCCACGATGCTAGAAATCGCTCCGAGATCTCGGACGGGGAAAGAATTAACCAATGGCATTGGTCAATTGGTCGAATTGTTTAAATGTGATTGGTCAATTCTTTCTCCGTCCGAGATCTCGAAGCGATTTTCTAGCATCGTGGACACAAGGCTTTACGAAGATAAGATAAGCATTTCTTTCATTGGAATGAAATGGTTATCTCGATCTAAATTCGTTTGCAGCCGACATTGTTGAGAAATGACTCACCATTTATCTTCTCACAGAAGAATTATGTTTTCATTGTACATTGTTTTGCAAGCTACGCGTATTGATACTTTTAAAAGGAAAGCGTGCTTTTCTCGCGTGAAGGCAACTAATTTTCGCGACAGCTTGCCAGCAGCTTGCGGTATTTCCCAGCGAAAACGTAATTTTACGCGAAAAGCAGAGCTCGACGGGGGAATCAAAGTGACGCGCGAACGAGGCAATTCTCTTTTCTTCCTTTCATTTTCGTAGTAATATGACGCAGCAATACGTTGCGAACTTGATAGGCAGCACGCGAACGGGTTGTTTCCCGGGAAGCATTACAACGATTTTTCCTAGAAACCTATTCCTGACGAAGCGCACAGGGTATATAGCCATAAAAATCGAAATAGGACACGGTTTACACAAATATTCGATAGCTCCAGAAACTTTCCACACGAATGTGGGATGTATCTCAATTACTGTACCGCGCGAAACGTAAAATGCCTACGATTGAGATTTAAAATACGTGATACGACTAAAAATTTTTAGTAAATTAGATTTCTATTCGGCGGATAGTCTCGTCGCTTAGCGCGGGACGCAGCTGCGATAACGTTCACCTTATTGACGCAAATTGACATTAACTCGTCCAAACGACCAATTTTTCGCGTCCATGCAAGCGACAAGGAAGTAATAAATCTTGATAAACCAACTGCCAAACATACGACTCGTTTATATCAATTCCTAAGATCACTCCCATTACTCTTTCCAACCTTGAACTTTATACCTCGATGAAATTTCCAAGTAACATCGATGGGTTGTCTCGGAGTTCTTTGCAAGCGCGAATAAAACTTACCCCGACTGTAAAGACTGTAATATGCCGTGACGAACTAACTTTATTATTGCTACACTAAGTGGGGAAAAATAAAATTGCTTTTATACATGAAACGTTTTAATGATAGAAAAAGGAGAATACCTTTAATATAATTATTTTCTAAAAAAGAAGACCAGAGTGAGAAAGAGAGATTTGTTCTAGTATTTTAAGTGATGAAGTTTGGAGACGTTAATAAAAATTTGTGAAAGTGCAATAATAAAATGCAATGAATGTATCTCATTTCATTCAAAAATCTATTGGTATCATGTCGCATTATTTGGAGAAATCGCTGTCGTATATGGATTATCAAAATATCATGCAATCTCTCCTTATTTAAAAGTGACTTAGTATAGCACTAGAACAGCGAGCACGTCACGTTCTACATGCCTTATACCCTGCATGTACATAAACCCACTTATATATATTTGTAATTTTATTTGTCTAGTCGCTTTGCTCGATTACGCCACTGTTTGCGAAGGTAGGAGCGGAAAGAACGTTAAACTATTGAAGCGAATCGATGTAAATCAACACTTGAGACTCGGTCGCATGTGTGCTTTTTCGATCGTCCGCCCAACGGTAGCGCCCAACGGTGGCTGTCACCCACGGTCGTAAGGGTGGATAAGTGGATAGCTTAGACGGACATGCGCGCTGCCCCTCGCGATGTCAGCACGCTGTAGTCTGTAGTTTGCAACAACACTGTTGTGATGGTAACACTCACAGTGCCGCAGTCCTATCGGCGTTGCAATGTGCGCATTGACCGATTATTAAACCGTTCGTCCCCGGCTAATCGTGTTCCGTAACTTTCGCGAAATTAATCATTTCGCGATTAACTACGCGATCGTCTGTGAAAACGTCCGACTGCATTCGCGCGAGTTCGCAGTGGTACATACACGCGTTTTACCGGTTGGTGTTGACATTGAACACGTACGCTGTCGTGTTTTGCGCGCATGCAAATTTGCATGAACGTCAGATCGCGATTTCACGCGGAGAACGGTGCGCGTATCGCCGCGACGTTACACCGCGCGAGCGACATTATCTTTTGCAAAAATATATATCACTTACGCTAAAATATATAAAATCGAATCACATTCTGAAAAATGGCATAGTCGTGTTTGCTCGTGCCCATTCGTTACCGCGACTATATCGATTTAACGAAGATTGCCTTCCGTAGATTCGCTAAATAAAATTACGGCAAATTTCCATAAATTATCCCGGAAATTATAAACTGTCACAGTGTGCGACGTCGTGAAAAAACGTTCAGATATTTTAATAAGTGAAAAAATTCAATTCTGGAATAACATCAACGTTTTCTAAAAATATATTCCAAAATTGTTTTTCTACTTCTTTAATTAAAAACATTTAATCAATTCAACAAAGATATTTTATAATGAGATTACAAGAAAAATAAACTCGAAGATTACCAAATTTCTATTGATAATAAATCACAGATTGTCGCTACGTGTAAAGAGTTAAAATGATACGAAACATGCGGAGTAAAGAAATTGCGTGACGGCGCAGGTGCATCTGCCGCATAACATTTATTTAAAAAATTTAAAAAGTATCCACTAAGCGCGGGAGGTATTAATATATACGATAATATATAAGAGAAAGTTATTTATAAAGACGTTTCAAAGATAACATCAAGAAGTTATTTCCATTACACGCGAATTTTTAAAATATCGATAAGCAAACTTAATATGGCGCTCCTTAATAATGTTCAAACTTGCCTCGAACACGTAAGCTCCCTTTCGCGAAGTTGAAGAAGAAGAGATCGTGAACTTGACATATCGCAACCTCATATTGCAACCTCTACTTATCGTCAGTATAACTAGGCTCGTGTGACTACTACTCTTAAGCAAACTTCTCCTTCATACGTCTCTTCTTTTTTTAGGACTTCTATGTTAGACATCATGCATGCGCGAAACGTAGCTACGTTTTCTACATTTCCAAATCTTGAAATATTTAGAGATCGCGCATAATCGATAAATAACGATCAGACGTGTGAATTTAAAAATGTGAATTGGAAATGTGACTGGCGAGCTGATAAACTCTACAAAACTGAATCTATACGAGATGCTCGAAAAGAAATTGAGATGGCTACCTTTGAGTGCTAAAAAGAAAAATCGGTAGTGCCGATGATTCGTGATTGGATAAACGCGTGTCCTCGCGCGTGCCTGATTTTTCAATGTGAAAGAATTTGTGTGCGGATCTCAAGATAATCACAAGGCCGACGACATTCAGAAGAATTGAGAAACCGAAAAGAAATGCATATCCGGTCACAACAGCTGGGCGCTCGTGGAGTCTCCATGGACATGAAAACGTCATGGGCGGCTCAGGAACACGACTCCACGTTTCCTAATTTGGAAACTATGGTACTACTTTCAAAAGTTAAACTTCAAGTTAAATTTCAAAAATAAAATAAACGTGTCGCAAGATATACCAAGATCCAAAAATATAAAATATGTCACGGTCTAAAAATCAAATTTCTTATATTCCAAACGTCGAGTTTAATCAATGAATATACCATACATGTGCAAACGAGAAAAATATCGTTTAACGAAGACGGAGAGGCAACGTAAGTAGGTGATTGTATCGTCAAAGCGGGTCAACGTCAAGCATTTCGTAAGACGGTGTCCTGAAGTTGGAAAAGGAGAAACCGCGAAGCGAGGCACGGGAGAAACGGGAACGTCGCTTATTCTATATACGGTCATGTATGTCGGAGTCGTCGACTTCTCGAATCTCGAGTAATCCACGCTGTGCCCACGCGATTTAAATCGACACCCAGTCCACGATCCCTTCCTTTAAAAACCGCTCGCGCACGTTTCTACCGCACGTATAAAACAGATACGATCCCGAAGCGCTACTTCGCGTATCGTTTATTGATTTATTTTCAACTAACATTGTGCTAAACTCGCCATTTAAGTTTCATCTTCTTGTTCGTCTTTCGTCTATTTTTCGTTTCTCCATGTTCAATTCGCAATCAGCTATTAATGGTCGAAGCATTATCAAATAGCATTATTTAATTAGAACACGGCGGAAATAGCTATCATGTTTACCAGGCGTATCGATCGCTGAAATCTAACGGACATGTATTACCAATGTAATGGCAACGCATTACGGGTATTTACTGATTGGAAGAAATAATGATAATTCTACATATGCGGTCAATAACGTGTAATTTAACTCTATGTGCGTGGTTTACAAATTGTTTCCTAGATCTGGAAAATACTTTCGCCTTGTAATACTGGACTAATCTGACGTCTAAATAATTACACGTATTGGTCGTGCAGAATACAATGGTTGTCTAGAAGTCAAGATTGCCTTAATGCAGTTCTTTGTACCGCGTCTAAAAATTTCCTAGTATACTTGTTAATTGGTATATAATCACGAATAACCAATTAACACTGCATTATCATTATCAATAATCTCGTTGAATCTCGAGTTTACGCCGAGTAACTGCACGGTATATAGAAGCAAAGTGTTCAATATGGCGGGTTCATTAGGAACGAATCAATTAGTAGCGCGGCTGATTGCCGATGCAATCATTGAAGGGATATACAATTAGGAACTGCTGCATGATTATTAAACCGCAGTTGATCTTTGCCCCATCGTCGTTCCCAAAATGATTACACAAAATTCCAATTCTCACGGAATATATGTCGTAAAAAGTTAATAATGAGCTTATCAAGAAAAGCAAAAAAATTATTAAACCTTGGAGAAATATTACTCTATCAATTTATTTCTTTATGATATTTCATAAAAACGGATGTTTTAATTAAATAATTTAATTAAGCAATGTACTATAATTAAATTTTTTTTTTAATTTAGAGTATCGGGAGAAAATCTTTTTTTCTTCAATATACGATTATAATTGAATCAGTATAATTACTGAAAAAATCCAATTTACAGAATAGCAGCGCGAATCTTTTTTCGTCAACTCTTTTGTAAATGAAATTGAGACCTTATCATCATCGGTGGCTATATAATCGCACGAGTTCACTCATAACTTCGCAATCGAGAGTAATACCTCTAATAATACACCTCGGGTGCGAAAGAGCCAAAGCGTCGAGCGGCGCAGGGTTAAGAGACGAACGATCCCTGCTTTAGCATAATAACGAGTTTACTAACCCCCCTCGGCATGTAGGTTAGAGGTGAATCGATGAGGCAGCGCCGGTGCCTGCATGTGCATCGTCGTTTCTATAGCCTGCAGTAGAGCCTGCCGCGATACCATGCACCTCTCGCATGCGAGCCGACGTTCCAACCGCGAGCAACGTCGGCCCGCATTTCCGCGCGGCGACACACCGATACTCAAAGCGAATTATCCCGCGACGCAGGCCCGCTTCCAGCAGAAACAGCTGCAGGAGAAGGAGCAGAAGCTGCTGCAGCTGTACGACCAGCAGCAGCAGAGGGCCTACCAGGTGGTGCAACGGGGTAGCGCGGGTTCCAACAGCTCGAATCACGGCAGAACCGCGACAACAACGACGACGACGACGGCGAGCCACACGACCTCGACCTCGCAAGGCGGTAAAGTAAGTGGAAATCGGTTTACCTACTATAGAATCAGCCGTTCCGTTGCGCGCTGATTTATCTTCGAAAACGATTCCGAAAGTATAAATGCTATTTTTTATTATTTCTTTCACGCAGAAATGGAATTTTAGCAAGTTGCAAATTTAGGCGATCTTGCGAACGTTTAATTTGTCGTTTGAAATCTCGCTCGAGCGTTAATTGTCGCACAGGTGAGGCAAATGTTCGACGAGAGGCGGCAGACTACCGTGAAGGGAATCGACAGGAGCTACCCGCTGGAACCGCTCGAGAACAGGCTGCGAAAGCAAGCGAATACGAACGGCGTGGTGACGCAGAGGAACGGTAATGTGACGGTGAATCGACAGTCCGTGAAACGCGTGACACGCGCGGACTTCAACAGCAACGTTAACGGCGGCAAACCCGTCGTTTCTTACCACGAAGAGATCGTTCGCGACTCATTCGGGCCATCCGTACGTCGTCACGATGACGAGGACGAGTACGGCGTCGAGAACCGCGTCGCCACGTTCGCCAATGGACATTATCGTCACGAAATTGACAATGAGGTTGGTTGCACGCAAGGTGTTTAATTTTTAACTTGACGTCATATCTTGTAGGATACATGCAATTTAGTCGTATATCTAAAATCGCAAAACAGAAATTAGAAACATTGAAAAAAATATTCTTTTAAAATATATAATTCGTTCAACACAGATGTCACTTTGCTAAACATGTTTTACGAATATTGCTATTTTTTTTTATTACCCGTATGTTAATATCTTGAACGCAGCAAGAAGAAGCGATCGACCAGGACATGATAGAGAGAAATCGTATGATGGCGAAGATCCATCTGATGGGGTTCGACGAGACTCTGAAGCATCGCGTGAGGAACGATTTGGAGAGCGAGGAGTTTCCGGAATACCTCATGGTGGACGACAAGCCCGACAAGCTCTCGAAGAGGAACGTCACGAAGAAATTGTCTCAGGCGGAAGAACGACTCGAACGATTCAAGAACGCGAACGCGAAAAGGAGTAACGTGCCGAAACAGTCGACTTCGAGCACGGTGATAAGAAAGCGGTCGGAACAAGGGACAAAATCGAATTCCAGGTAAGAACGTTTCTCTAGAGTAGAGTATAGTAAAGAAGACAGATTATATAAGAATATGACACATTCTCGAGATTCGAAATTAAGTCTATTATTTATGTAGCTGTGCAAATAATTGCGAATCTCGATTATCGACAAATCGCTAACAATTCGCCGCTGCTTGCCAAAATTAATTTATGTGTATGTCACGTAGTTGCAATCGCTACCCTCGACTATTCCAAATATATCGCGTTAACAATGTCCATTGTAAAAAGTTCGAAAGGAAAAAGGAAGAATATAATATCACCGGTGATCGTTTTTGTTCTAATATGTGTTTAACCCTCGCCTCATCGCCGTAAACTAGAGCGAACATTAAAAAGAGGACAGACGGTGGATGACTAATTTGGCAGAATCGTAAACATTGAATAAATGAGCGGAGAAGAGTAATTAATTTGATTAATCTAAGTATGCAAACGAGCAAATGCGTGCCTTTGCTCCGATCCGAAGAAACGTGCAAAACCATTCAAGCTTAATTATCATCGTACGCGTCGCATTTAACCGCAATTCACGCGAAGCAGATTTAACACCGGGTTGCGAGGAAACTGTAACTAGCGCAACGTCCACTACAAAAAAAAACCAACTAGCGCTAATTAGCTTGGGCGCTGGGCCGAAAAATAAGGCCGACTGCTGTAAGAAAAAGCACGCCTCTCTTAGCGGTCCCGCTTCAAAGTCGTTCTACATTTGCTTTCTCGACTGTGCGTTCTCAGACTAAGGAGCGAGATCGCTGGGACTTCCCCAACCAGCATGAGAAACGGAAGTAGCCGGACCTCAGAGCGCAGTCAAAGGATTTTCGAAAATGCAAAAAGTCCGCTGTCGGTTAGAATTCGCGTAGCTGACGAAATGAGCGCGAGACGAAGGGAAAGTTCGGATACCGAGACGCTCAGTCAACGCACGAGTCCGCGAAGCTTCTTGACGAGAGAAGCTACAAAGGCGGAACCCGCTTCGAGATTTTATCCTCGGAATAATGAATTTAAGTCATTGACGTCCGATGGAAAAATATTCGTAAGACGTAGCGCGAGTCCGCAGTTCTTTTGTAGAGAATCCGAAAGATCTGTCACGACTATGAGCATCGATCGAAAGTCCGATTCGTCTGGATCACCATTATTTCATCGGGAAACGTCGACGAAACAAAACAGAAGTCCATTCTTCCTCAATGAATTCAAACAATCTCGCAGAACGAGTGAGTCTAAGTCACCAGTATGGGGTGACACAGGAATTTCGTCAAGACGAAGCACGAGTCCGCAATACTTTTATTATGAACCCAAACGGTCCGAAACAGCTATGAGTACCGATCGAGAAACTATCGGATCCAAATCGTCCGAACGGAGCAAGGGAATATTAAAGCGAGATACGACCGATTTCGAACGGAAAAGGGAAACAAGTACGACTCTCGGTCGACAATCTCCTCGATTTAAATTGCCATTGTATGAAGAGAATGTATTCAAAAGGCGAAGCACCAGTCCGCAATTTTTTTGCAAAGAATCCGAACGATCTGCCACGACCATGAGCATCGATCGTGCACCTAGTGAATCTAGATCGCCGTCATACGATCGAGAAATAATAACGAAGCGAAGCGGAAGTCCGCGATTCTTTCTAAGTGAGTCCAAACATTCTCAAAGAACGAGTGAATCTAAATCACCGATATGGAGTGACACAGGAATTTCGTCAAGACGAAGCACGAGTCCGCAATATTTTTATTATGAACCAAAACGATTCGAAACAGCTATCAGTACCGATCGAGAAACTATCGGATCCAAATCGTCCGAGTGGAATAAGGGAATATTAACAAAGCGAGATATGACCGATTCTGAGCGGAAAAAAGTTCAAACAAATACGACTCTCGATCAACAATCTTCTCAATTTAAATCACCATTGTATGAAGAGAAAGTATTAAAAGAGCGAAGCACCAGTCCGCAATTTTTCTGCAGAGAATCCGAACAATCTGCCACAACTATGAGCATCGATCGTGCATCTAGCAAATCTAGATCGCCGTCATCGCCGTCATACGATCGAGAAATAGTAACGAAGCGAAGCGCAAGTCCGCGATTTTTTTTCAGTGAGTCCGAACAATCTCGCAGAACGAGTGAATCTAAATCACCGATATGGGGTGACAGAGGAATTTCGTCAAGGCAAAGCACGAGCCCGCCATATCGTGAGTCCAAACGATCCGGAACAGCTATGAGTACCGATCGAGAAACCAACGAATCCAAATCGTCCGAGTGGAGCAAGCGAAACACAAGACCGCAATTTTTTTGCCGTGAATCAGAACGATCTGGCACAACTATGAGCATTGATCGCAAAGTTAGTGAACCTAGATCGTATGATCAAAAAATATTGACGAAGCGAAGCGCAACTCCACGACTGCTAAAAGGAAAGACCGAGCAACGATCTGTCATCACTACGAGCATCGATCGCAGATACAATGGATTTAAATTGCCTAGAATTACGCGCGACAAACGTTCTACGAGTCCGCAATTTTTCTGCAAAGAATCTGAAAAATCTGCCACAACAATGTTGATCGAGCCAAGATCGAGATCAACGGATTCTACTAAAAATGTATTAAAACATCGCACTTATGTCCCAGATACTTCCTATAGACGACCTGTAAAATCTCCGATTGATAAAAAAGTCAGTTCTACGAAATATAGACACACTCCAAGTCCTTCAATTACTAGACACGAAGTGAAAAGAGCTTCCAGTAAAAACGAAGTCTTCAAAAATATTACGGAAACTCGCAGATCATCGAAAATCTCGGAGACATCCGCGACATCGGCCAGCTCGATCGTAAACCTCAAGTACGGTTTGGAATTCGATAATATTTTGCAATCAGCAGGGCTCGTCCGTAAATTCATGAAGTCCCAAGACGGAAAACATCGCGCCATTCGTCAATCGCCCTCGAAACGCAATAGTACAAACGTAAATACTCGAATCTCCGCAAGAGGCAATCAATCGAAAAATCAACGTAAAACACCGCCACTTCTCCAAACAACGAGATCGCCGTCTATTGAAAGCAGGAAGAGAGCCACGCCAGAGTTCTCTCGCAAAACCATTACGCCGACAGAAGTTGACATGGACATTCAAGAGATTACTATGACGGATCATCGTATTGAACGCGACAAACTGCAAAAAGCGTCGAGCCCAATACTGAAGCGACAATTTGATGGAACATACACGAAATTGCCTAGCGGCAGAGCGAAATTCAAAACCTCGATCACCTATCCTGTTCGCAAAACGCATAGACAGAGAGAGTCCATTTTCGAATCAAGCGCTTTCAAGAGAGATCTCTCCAAAAGGAGATACACGGATCGCCGAAGCGATCGAGAGAGCGAGGAAAGTGTCATCAGCCTGAAATTCGGTCCTGTAAGCGAAAGTTCTTATCTCGGAACTCGCGACAGGAAAGATGAAAGTAGAATGTCTTCTCAAACGCGGAAACAATCCGCAAGAAATCAAGCTAACTACATTGCGACTCAATCCACGAAACGTGAAGATCGAGAGCGCGCGAGTTCTCGATCTTTAAATCGAATGCGAAATCGTTCTGCAGAAAATAGGGCTGATAATCCGAAAGCAACGTCTCCTGATTTTTCTAGGGTAAGAAAATATACAGTTTCGCCGATTTTATACGACTTCGCGGGGAGGACCAAAGAAGCACGCACAAAATTCGATCAACCGCAAAACTTGCGGTCTGCGCGACTGGTGCAGGGTACTGCAAAGGACAGAAACTTGTCTACAAACGACGAATATAATCGAGGAAGAGGAGAAGACAAAAATAAAGACAAAAATAAAATAGGAGTAGATGAGGTTGACGCTGGGATCGGCGTAAAGTATCAAACGGTAGCTGAAACCGCTTTGAATGAAGAGATCAAGGATTACCGCAAGATCACTCGCCCAAACTTCACTGATCGGATCGCAAACAAAAAGATCTCCCTTCGCGAAACGATGCAGAAGCCGATGCAGTCGAGTACTTCAAAGAAAACAATCTCTCCGACGAGAGAACGTGGCAGGCGGCACGACGTAAAGTCTAGGGTTTCGCCACGCGTTTCACCTTTGCGAAAAACAGCAGAAATTTCTCGTGACGCCTGTATCCCGAAAATTTTCTCATCCCGGAGTATCGTATCAAAAGCAGATCAAAGCTCTGCATCTAAATTTTCGACGTACACCATCAAAGATCGCAAACACGAGAGTGTGCTAGTCGCGAAAAAATTGACGGAATCGTTCAATAAAATGAGCGTAAAACGTAAGACCGAAGATAGCGTGAAAGAATTTTCGAAAATGCTACGCGAGGACAGATCTGAAAAAGATCTCAAAAGACTGGACTCCGTGGAGTCGGCGTTGAGACGATTCGATTCCATAGGTGCGGAATTTGAACGTTCAAGTCCGACGAACTTCCGGGCATCTCCAGAGATCTCCTTACAAACGATAGACGCCCAAGCAAAAGTTTCCATTAAAGAATCGATCGCCTCTGAAGGAACAACAGTCCCTTCTCGCGAAGTAACGGATCATACGATTTTGAGATCGATGCTAAAATCTCCAGTCGACAGAGATCTGAAAGCTAAAAACGCCGCGTACAAAAGTGATTTCAGAATTCTCCAAAAGAAGACTCGCCCCTCTAAGAGATCAACGAGAGTCGGAAGCCCCATCGAAAGCAAGCAGAGATCAACGAAAATTCGATCACCGACGTGCAAGCGGCGATTGTTTGAATCCGATTCGGAGAAGGAGATTCAAGAAGAACGGCCAAAATCGAGTTACGTAAAAGCGCGAAAGGATGAGAATTGTCCCTTCGTAAATTTCAGATTTCGTAAAGACAAAGCAATCTCAAACAAAAGGTCTTCCAAAGGTCTCAGTCACGACGTTACGAAAGAATCGATGAGTTCGGAAGAAACGTCCACGTTTTCCGTGAAACCGCTGCGGTCCATCGAGGATATTCGAAAATCGATCGGTGACGAACGAAATAAATTAGTCGCTACGGGAGAGTCGAGGTCAGCGATTGCAAATCAGCGTTCGGCCTCGCGAGAGGCGAGGAGATCAAGTCCTGTGACCAATGCAGCGAAAAACGTATTTCTCGGCGCCGATCCCGCGAGACTGATTAAAATTAAATCCTGTGTATCCAGGATCACGAAGAGCCCGAGCCCCGATTTGACTGCGACAAAGCAGCGCGAAACGAACGCGCGAGCGACAAGAGGAAGCGCTCCTTCGTCCCCTTCGAAAAGTCCTGAGGTTGCCCCTAGGGTAAGTACGATTGAAAAATCCGATTAAATCACTGTAAACTTGCTTTGTGATAACGAAAATGACTTTACAACGCCCTATTCCTTTCTTTTCATTTATTTATTTTGTCTTCTACCTATTATAGTAAAACGAAATTTTTGTCCGATTACGTTACAGATGTTAGGTTAAATTTTCCTATAGATTAGTAGTGTATCATTAGTCGATTAGTGTATTATTGAAACCTCGTAGAATATTAAAAATGTTTCGTGATCCATCATGATTCCGTTTTCTTCCTTACCCGAAATATTCAAGATAATTGGTATATGTTTTCGTATTATAATTGATTTTAAATTAATATTGAATTTAATGACCTACTCCCTCAGCGTACAGAATCGAGGAATCAAGAATCGAAGCCTTCGAGAAGATCAACGATCGGAAAAGGTGCGGATTCGACCGGAAATAAATTCGACACAACCGACGGTGTCGTTCTCCAAAATGGTTCGCCGGACGAATCTACAAGAAAATCCTTTATGATCGATTTCGACGATCGACCATCGAAAGAAGACGATGCAATGCCGTTCAAAAAATCGTCGATGAAGAAGTCTTCTAACGACGTAAGACCGATTTTTTTACTTTCCCATGCACAAATGTTATTTATTATATTGTTTTCATCGCCTGGACCAAGCGACGCTGCGTGAAATAATTCATTTCTCACCTTTCGTTACTTCGGGTTGCTTTCTTTTATAAATCCACACAAATCTAAATTAACTGATTCATTTTAAGGCAACAGATGTATGGAATGCTATAAATTTATGTTATTATCAAATTGCATACGTTTATCTAGATATGTGGTATACATTTAAGGTATACATTTTTCGTGGTATATATTTTATAGGTTGCCATACATCCGTTACCTCTATCTAAAAAAATATGTTAATTCATTACTCACCGACCCCGATGCGCAACAGCGGAATTACATCTGCCACGTAGCTACGTTGTATCTGTAACATACAAACATAAAATTCATATTAAAATGGTGTTCAAAAAACCGAATGTTTTGAAACATAATTCCTATGTGCATCAAACTTTTTATTATTTAATTAGATATTAATTTAAATGATGAAACATTTTACGAAAAGAATCTTTACAAAGATAAATTTCTACAATATTAAATTACTTATTTTCTTCTAATTATTATTTCTAAATCACGGGGAAATAAAACAACTCGAGAATAAACAAGAAAAAATTACTTTTACACGAAATAAAAAATAATATTTACCGCAAAGTTGTTCCACTGGCGCCCGATGCCTCTCCCAGGCCTCCTCCTCCTCTCAGGCTGTCCTTTCGGGTTGTCAGCTCCCTCGATGCGACACTTTCCGCGTCGATATCTTCTGAAACATATAAATAAATGATTTGATATTAACTAATTCTTACGCATCAAACTTCTTATTCATCATTCAATTACACATTTACTTAAATAATTATACATTTTCCGAAAAAGATATTTACAAGGCCAGATATCTGGCGCAAAACTAAATGTTCTCACGGTTGTGTAGTGTAATTTATTTCCCAAACAATTGCAATCAAAGTCAATTGGCGGATATAATCTGTCAAAAAGTCAGAAGAAAACTCACACGTTAATTGCAGCATTCAGGAGAAAGTGTCAATGAAGGCAATTAATAAACTCAAATTACATTATAGAAGGTACAATTATGTTAACTTAGTAACCTAAATTTTTACTTCGCCATCGAAAAGCGAATTCTTCAATCAAAATCGCGTACGTTTCAGTGTACATTCTGTATAGAAATATATTTTTACGTAACTTTTATATCTCTTAATTTATACGCGCAATCTGTTTATTTGCAGAAGCAACAGACAGCTTCCAGTGTATCAGGCCAGCCGACCTCGTCGTCGAATTCTAGTTTTAACTTAGTTCAAGATTCCAGTGTGAAAAGTAGAATGGCGGAAAGTGAAAGAGGAAAAGGAATAGGAAAAGGAGGAGTTAAAAGTAAAGGTAAAGGTACAGAAAAGCCTTCTTCCAGTAGTGGCAAGCTTGCAAACGCATCAAGTTTCAATGAAGATACAACTACCGATACGTAAGTTTTTTACGGTCCAATTTTATATTTTATTAGGAAACAATAATTTTTATGTCAGATAAAAATCCATATAAATTATTATCAAAATTGGAACCTTTTTCAAATTTCTGTCTGTGACTTTCAAAAGTGTAATGTGAAATATGAATGTGATGTTATTTTCATAGAATTTAGTATAATTTATATCATAAAAATTAAAAACTTAAAAATTCTTTCATCTCAAAAAGATTAGATAATATAAACGTAAAGTTTAATTATTATATGATATTGTAACTAAAATGGCAGGAAAGGTCTGGTAAGGTGTAAAACATGCGGGCGTAGCTTCGCGCAAAATCGAATCGAACTCCACGAAGAGATCTGCGTGAAAACTGCGACCAAGAAGAGGAAGCAGTTCGATCCAGTGATGTGCCGAGTTAAAGGAACCGAACTCGAGCCTTTCGTTAAGAAAGGCCTCGCTAAGCGAGAGGTTGGTATCAAAGAATATCTTCGGAAAGAATCAATGATTAAAAATGTATACGCTTCGTCCGGATTGTCGCGGTTTTATTTCGCGAAGTCCGGTGCCTGGCTAACTCGTTCCCTCCCAAGGAAGACAAAAGCATTCATACGCTCACATTGTTTTCAGACAAAAACGAAGAAGTCGGAGTCGAAGCCGGACTGGCGACGCAAACACGAGGAATTCATCAGCGCAATCCGCTACGCAAGGGAGACGCAGGCACGATTGGCGGCGGGTGAGAATCTGAGCGATTTGCCGCCCCCGCCACCCAGCGATACCAGCGATTACGTTCAGTGCGAGCACTGTGGCCGGAAGTTCAATCGGTCTGCCGCGGAGCGGCACATTCCGATCTGCAAGCGTATGCACGATAAAAAGCAGACGCAAGCGCCGAGGGCGAGACGCTAGAAGAGGAAATCGCGGCGACGCCCAGTCTCTCCCCGGTCCCTCTCCGCAAAGAAGAAAGCTCGTTCTTGTACTCCCCGATAAATTAGCGTCTAATCTTTTTAAGCGCACTCTTGCCCTCGTCTCTTTCCCGGCGCCGATTCACAAGCCTAACACTCCCCTTTGTACGCGAGACGCGACTCACTCCATTTCGAGATCTTCGCCTGCTTCACGTTTAATGTCGAAATGTTGTGTCAAAGAATTTGATAGGTTGATATTGAAGAACTCGTTTCTAAATTGTCTTAAATTTTATTAATTAAAGACTGCACGCGGAAATGGGTTCTTCGACTGGAACGTGATTTGTAACGCTATGACGGTCTAAATTGAGTGAAGCAGACGAAAATTACATTAATAATAAAAAAGATTATCTATGTGAGCTAATGGCAATGTCGTAATTTAATCGTAAATTCGAGATTATCGAATGTGACAGCAATAATCAAGTATTGATGTTCAAAGTCAAATAGTTATGCCGCCGCTGACTATCGCTTTTCACTCGTGAAGCTGCTATCGCCCAAGCGGGTGCTTTGAATAACTATCGATAAAATTTTTTATCAATTGAATTTTATACGTATCGTAATTGAATGCAATTTTTATAACCGCAAGCGATTATACACGCGAAGTAAAAATGTAAAAAAAAAATAATGCGTTGATAATGTATATGAAAGAAATATATTATACGTAGCACGAATGTGGGAGTGAGAAAAATCGTAATTCTTTTCGTGACACACAAAACAACGAATGCACAGTTTCATCTTTTTCAGTCGATTTTTTACTTAACTCTCCAGAAATAAAAAATGTCGCCAATTATTCATCTATACCACGTTACGTTCTGTGGTATCCTAATTAGAGATTTCTCGATTGTTATACGATTTAGTATTTTATTAATTTTTTCTATTATTTTTCTAGTTTTATTTCTATATTTTATTTTCTACAGCCTTGGCTAAAATTATTTATATTAAAATTAAGTTTTTTTTTCTTTTTTCAAAATAACATTTGATTTTTAAAGAAATAAAAAAATAAACGCATAAACGCGTTCATAATAATGAACGCTCTGATAAACAACTTTCAAATAATAAAAGTCTTTCCTGGAATTAGATTCCGTACAGCATAATAATTATGAGAGTGCCTAATAATATCAGCCAAGGCTAGTATTATTTAACAAATAGGATAATATTCGGATTATTACTTTTCCTTACGACTCGTATACTGTATTATATATTGCAGCTATTATACATATGTAATGTCGCAATGTCTTTCCTTTAATCAAATTTAAATCAGGTATTTTTCAAATTTTCTTATTTGCTATATCAATTTAGGCAGCAAAACAGCCTGAATATATTATACTCTTTAATATACCTTTCAAGACGTGTAATATTTTTTAAAATTATATTTCCATCGGTTTTCTCAGGCAGAGCGGCCTGAATCTCTAATTTAACTTTAAAAATTCGTAACAATTTTTTTGAATTATGCCATTATCAATTTTCCCAGGCAGTGGCCTGAATTATTTCTTTTGTTATTCAAACGTTACAAAAAATGCAATAAATAATTACAAACGATAAGACGAGGACGTACCTGTACGCTGATAACCGTCTCGCATCCAGTCTCCGTCTCCATCCATCCTCTCAGATGCGCCTCAGAAGGAAGTCATTTTCTCAGCTAGTGACCTGAATTAATTCTTTCGTTATTCAAACGTTACGAAAAATATAATCAGTAATTACAAACGATGAGACGAGGACGTACTTGTATGCTGATAACACAACCGTCTCGCATCCAGTCTCCATCCATCCTCTCAGACGCACTTCGGGACTCTCGGAACTCGGATGGAAGTAATGGCGGACGAAAAGGACTTCAATCAGTTCAATCAAGGGCGCGCAAAAATGGCGACGCAACGCAACGCCGAAGCGTCGTGATATTCGTACGCCGGCAGCGCGCCTAATATGTCGCGTCACGCGCGAGCGCTCGGCGAGACGCTTTCACGGCCGAAATTCCGCTCCTCGACAATTATACGAGAAGTAGTAACAATCGCGAGCGAGGAAAATAAGAACACGGAGAGATTCGTACTACCGCCTACCGTCGGCGCCGGCGCCGATCCGTCCTACGTCTACCGTCTCGGTCGCAAATCGGTTCAATTCGAGATTTTCACGCGTAACGACGGCACGTACCTGACTATTCGCGTCGCGAACGAGAGACGAGCGAGCGATCTTTCGGTAGGCACTCTCGCGATGAGAATTTCCCGTCGTCGGACCGAAAAGAGGAAAATGCAGAACAATTTGAGCCCGCGAGATCCGAGCGCGTCCGCGTCCCTTCCACCGCCGTCCCCGAATACGAATGACGAAATACGAATAGTCGCGAACACTCGCGAGTCGCGAGTCGCCAACGGTCGCGCGATACATCGCGATACATCGAGGGCTCGCGAGCGCGGCGGCGAGCCAATCGGAACGCTCCACGATAAAAGTCGCCCGTCGGCACTCGGCGGCCGGGTTGCCGCTGGTTGCCGCCAGCGCAGCGCATCCGGGCAAACGTCAGAAGAGTCAGAACGGTCGGGGCTTTGTGCGGAGGCGGTGTGCTGTGTGCGGTCGTCGCTGTGCTTTCGGCGGATGTGAATGACTGCTCGTGATGTCGCGTGTCGCCCGTACGATCCACGGAAAGATGTCGAGGCTCCTAGGTGAGTCGCGCGCGGCGAATCGCCGAGTCGCCGGCGCCGAACTCCGATTATCGTCGACGCCGATGGCTTCTGACGTTGACACTACTCCGGCGTTATCGCCGGAGTTCTGTGTGAACGACACCGCAACAAGTGTCCCCTCGGATCCCGTTCTCGCGAGAAAGAACGTCGTCGTTCTCCTCCGCTCCCTCGCAGCCTCCCGCGCGGCTTAATCGCGTAAATTTAGACACTCGCGCGTCCATCCGACGTACATATCTTGTCGCATACTCTCATGTGCTCTTTTCGTTACAGGTGTCCTTCTGCTAATCGCTGGAGCGAACTCCATGTACGCCCCTAATTCAGCCGTCATTGATCTTGATCCAAATAGTTTTGATAAATTAGTGTTAAATAGCGATCACATCTGGGTGGTGGAATTCTACGCGCCGTGGTGCGGACACTGTAAACAGTTGTTGCCGGAATATGACAAAGCGGCTACTGCATTAAAGGTGACTCGTCATGTTCAATTTTTTTGTTTTTCTACTTGTATATACACACATAGGAACATATATATGTATGTATGTATGGTTATGTGTCCTAACAGGGAGTTGTAAAAGTTGGCGCGGTAAATGCAGACGAGCACAAGTCTCTGGGAGGCAAGTACGGGGTTCGTGGTTTCCCAACAATTAAGATATTTGGGCTTGACAAAAAACCAGAAGACTATAATGGCCCGAGAAGCGCAGCTGGCATTGTCGACGCTGCGTTAAACGCCGCCAGTCAAAAGGTTCGAAGAACGCTAAGTGGCAAAACTTCAGGAGGTGAATCTAAGGTAAGCTACAGTTCGAATAGGACTAGCTTGGGATTTATTTACGAAGAATATTTAAATAGAGAGCGTGATATTTGTACAAAAGTAGAAAAGATAGTTTACTGATGTGCGAATTGCTAAATAATATTTATGTAACTTCATTTGCAGAGCAAAGATCCTAAAGATGTAATAGAACTGACGGACGAAAACTTTGACAAGACTGTTTTAAATTCTGAGGATATGTGGCTAGTTGAATTCTACGCTCCTTGGTGCGGTCACTGCAAAAACCTAGCGCCTGAGTGGGCAGCAGCGGCTACCGAACTGAAGGGCAAAGTCAAACTGGGAGCTTTGGACGCCACTGTGAACACGTTGAAAGTGAGATACATGCTTTCTTAATATTTCCTTGCAACACGGTCTATATGGCAAACTTGTTTTAACGCACATGATGTTACAGGCAAGTAAATACGAGATCAAAGGCTATCCCACTATCAAATTCTTCGCACCGGGCAAGAAGGACGCTGACTCGATGCAAGACTACGACGGCGGTCGCACGAGCGGTGACATTGTCAACTGGGCGCTCGAGAAACTAGCCGAAAATATCCCAGCGCCGGAAGTGGTGCAAATAACGTCTGAGCAAAAACTGAGAGCCGCGTGCGAAGACAAGCCGATCTGCGTAGTTTCCGTTCTGCCACATATCCTGGACTGTCAGTCCGATTGTAGGAATGGATATTTAAAAACTCTAACTAGCCTTGGCGAAAAATATAAGAAGAAGATGTGGGGGTACGTATTATAAACTGATGTATATGTAATTTAATAATATCCATAACTGTTTCTTCTTTCATAATTTGATTATTTATGAAACTAATTAGTATTTTTTTATATTTTAATTCTTATTACAAAATTTATTTCACAATAAGTCATGAAGAAAGTAGGATAGATTAAGCAACACACAGATAGGATATTAATATAAAAATTTTATAGAATTAATACAATTACTTTTAATATAATTCAAGAGTAGAAAAAAATCTTTTCATAATGTGATTTTTTTAAAGAGGCTATAAGTTTGTTTTATATCGCATAAACCATGTTCGGTTGTTAATAATTCTCACGAAATATTCTATTTTTCATGTAGATGGGTTTGGGCTGAAGCTAATGCTCAACCGAACATCGAGGATGCATTAGAGATCGGAGGTTTTGGCTATCCCGCGTTAGCGGCCGTCAATATCAAGAAGATGAAATACTCTTTGTTAAAAGGTAGTTTTTCATACGACGGAATAAACGAATTCCTACGAGATTTGAGTTATGGCAGAGGTGGCACCGCGCCCTTGAAGGGTGCTCAATTGCCTGTCATCATCGAAACAACCCCTTGGGACGGCAAGGACGCCGAACCTCCGCAGGAAGAGGATATCGATCTTAGTGATGTTAACCTAGACGAGAAAGACGAACTATAACTTACTGAAAGCCAACGACTGAATTCTTCTTAAAAGAATTCATCGCACACAACGTATATCGGTTCTGATAAAAACTGATTAAGGGCGTAATCGCGAATCGGTATACGAGTCATATTCGCCCGGAAATTTATTTTGTATCATCAGACTTAATATCCATATATACTTAAGAGCCTACATCGATTAATTTCATAACGAAATTAATGGTAAGGAATATAATTCCATTCAATGATTTTTGTATGAAAACCTAATATCGATACATACATATATATATCGATATAATCATTTGTCGCTCTGTGTATCCTAAGGAAGACCAGTTCTCAGGTGCAATTGTCTAGTTTTACAAAACACACGTTTAAGTAACTCTTCCATCCGAAAAGCCAATTTTCTACATTTTTTTTTGCGTTGCTTTAGGAGAAATGAACTAGTTTAGACTCCCGTCATAAACGTACGTATGTAACTCCTATGTTGTTTGCATCGTTCTCCATGTGTCTGGATAGGAAAAAGGTAGAGCAGTTTGAAGTACGCGCTCCGTGTGTCATTATGCATTTATTAGCCTGATGATTATTTTTTAAAAGTAGGTTGTTTAAGATACACATAGTTTATGTAAAAAAATCCTATTTGTAATAAATATACATCATACTATTTCTACAGAAGTCATTTTTATGAATATGAGCTTTTTACATATTGGTAGCGCAAGAAAAAACTCGGCAAGGCTATTAATTGCTTTTTCCCTATAACGGGACCAAATTTGGGGATTATAAAAATCAGTTTGTTATTGTGACGTGTTTTAGTATAAAGTATAACATTAATATCCTCAGCTAATTAAAACGAGTATACTTTTTTGCAGTCTTTTAGAGTCTTCCATCACAAGCAAAATTGCTGTATGTTATACGCTATTTGTACAAACTAACGATTATGTAACATTTCTCATTTAAAATTTTTTTAGACATTTAATATTTTTTCGTTTCCAACACGTGTCTAAGATAATCTTTAGTTTGTATAGGTCAGTCTTCTCTTACAACGGTATATATAAATGCAATAAAAATGAAATTATTTCCATCGATCGCTGTAAATACTTATAAAAATTCAGCCTATTGCGTATATAAGGGAATACGAAAACGCGATCTCAATCTTAATATTTTTCTACTCTAAAAATCTAATGGAAGTGTTAAGTTGGTATAAAACTTAATTGCTATTAAACTCGTACAAAAATACTGTTACTCTAAGTGAATGTATCTATGCTTATAAAATAAATGTCTGAGTTACGTTTATCATTTTAGGCTTACTCTCATTGATTCAACGATGCGTCATTTGATACGTTGTTTGAGTCGTTCGAGTCGCAATATACTCTCATGTGCGGCACGTTGTTAACATTATCGCTAACAGTGCACACAGAATTAACTTCCGTTAACTCTATGATGTCGTAGGCCGCCTCTTTCTTGCATAAATATGGGTACAGTAGGAAAGCGTAGTAAGTGATCGTACTGAGTACGATGATGCCTATGATTAGCGCGATGATCCCCCAGGCTGAAATCCATTTCCGACTTGGAAGTGGATGCGACTCGTTTATGGATGACGCCGCTTTCTCACTTTTGACATTCTGATCATCCGTCTGCCTGGAGGGCTTGCGTGCATATACTCCGCTCTCAGGGAGTATCGCTGTAAACATTTCCACCGTTATGGCCATGGCTCGTCTACAATAGCCGCAACAATATGCAGTAAGACGTAAGGAGTAAGCTGTTGACTAATGGGATTTTTACAATTCAAGAATAATCGACTGTGGTTGGTCAATAGCTTACTACTCACGTTTTACTGCATACTTTTACGGCTATTGTAGACGAGCCATTTTTTAAATATCGAATATGCGATAATGCGGCAAAGGTATAAGGCAGCATCTAGTAAAATACCAAGATAACAAGTACTAATAACGCAGTCACGATAAAAAGTGGAGCAAGCTTGAGATTCTCAAGAAATGTATCTAGAACCGAACTCAGCATCAGCACTTACCAATGACGGCGATAAGGGCTAAAAGATATATTGCCCTCATAATGTCCGGATCTTATCGGTCTTAGCTGGTGTGAGAGATGCAGAAAAAAACGTTATCCGTCACCTTCCTTTCGTATCACCCTGGTGATACGAAAAGAAACAACCATTCACAACTATCGTTAGTGTCTAAAGGCCTTCTTCTTTGATTTGATGACAATGATGACGCAAGTGTCCAAAGGGCACCGAAAGGGTCCCCCGCGTCCCGCGACTCCCGGGTGTTCCATGAAAAACAACGAAAAAGAGAGACATTCCTTGATTATGTGCACCTAAGGAGAGAGAAATCTCCCTGCTGTAATATATAGGGAAATTTACGTAGGGAATTAGGGATGCTGTAAACGAATGTTACGTGGAGCTCGCAGACGTTGTCTCCAATTTCCAAATATAACAATTAAAATAACTAATTTTAAAATTTATTATAATTTTATTATAATCAAATTTATTATATTTATTGTATTTATTATTTTAAAATTTTATTTACTATATTATTATATTTATTTAGATAAATTATATTATCAATATTTATTATAATTTCATCAATTATTATTTAATTATTAACATTATTATTTCAAGCTTGACAGCGGACGAATTCAACAATAACTTCGTTGACCAATGAAGTTATCAAGCGGACGGGGCTCGAGTCTCGACGCTTGACACGTGCGGTAGACAAACAGCTGATCGGTAAACATGGCGGCGTTGAGAGGTTGCATCTCGGCTGCCTGCAACATTTTGCCGAACAATATAAATTTACTGGGACACGGCGTAAGTGACTACCTGAGCGATAGACTTTTTATAATCCATGTTTTTACATCAATATAAACTTATCGAGATATAAGTGGATGTTCGAGAGTCGTAGACTGTTACATCTTACGTCAGTGTTGCTGCACTGACATAAACCGTGTGTTCTTTTCGTCTAATTACATCGTGCTTTCTCTGTACAGCTGCAACAGATACGGAACTACGTCGGCTGCAGGGTGGTGCGCGATCAGAAGCGTAGGCGATGGGCGAAGCAGTACGCCGAGGAACGATTGCGGCTGGTTGCCTTGAAACGCAACGATATTTTGCCAATCGAGATAAGAGTAAGTCCCACCTGCAAAAATAACCGATCTTTCTTTAATCGGAGAACATAAAATTGACGAAAACGCAGAATTTTCCTTGCATCATGTCGCTTTTCATCGATGCATTTTTATGTACAGCGCACTTATATGTATAATTCTCTATTTGAAACAGCGCTGTACATATTATCTAATGTAGTATAATAATATTCTGGAGTAATTGAAACCACATATAAATGATTCTCTTTCAGGAGCTCGCTGGCAAGCAACTAGATGAAACAATTCCCAGACAGACCGCGTTGAGACAATTAACAACGAGATGCGTTGTGACGTCTCGAGGCCGAGGTACGATGGTTCGATGGAGGGTATCACGATTCATCTTTCGCCACCTAGTTGATTATAATAAAATGGCTGGAGTGCAACGTGCCATTTGGTAGAACGATATGCACCTTAGACTGTATATTACTTGCATATTGTGCTATAAGTGAATACTAATGAAGCGTAAATGATACACGAGAGGATATGAATAGAATAAATCACCATTATGTTTCCCTACGTACGTTTTATCGTTCTCCTACTTCTACATTATTATATTGTGACGTCAGAAACGAGAAATCATGAACTTTTTTCCCATTGTATGCCGAAACAAATTAATTTTTTTCCCACACCGTATCTTGCACATTTGTACAGATTAGTAAGATATATCAAGAACTTTTTTTAGCTTGATGGATTGCTAAATAGACCCGTAAATCTTGACCATTTATTACTTTACACTGAAAATGTAAAACGGAATAAATTATGCATTTACTGCATAACGTGCATGACATTTATATGAAATTAATTTATGTATACTGCACGAAGAAAAGAAAGATTTATGCAATATACGTAAGTGATTTCTGTTATCGTAATTTAATATGGCTGGAGAAAGAATATCGATGTATCTCAAAGAATAATAATTGAAGAAATTTCGTACAATTATAAATTGCTAGATATGCTTATATTGGATCACGTAAAAAGTTAATTATTAACTGTCGATCGCAGCTTACATGAAAATCGAGATTTGTACGAATCGAGAATATTATAAACTTGTGCTTTTCTATTCAGAGAATGATGCGTATGTTAGTTTCAATTATTCGGCTTTACATCGGGCATACGTATGTTTTTTTGTGAAGAAATCGATTCGGTGACGTACATGCTATGTGTAAACAGTTCTCGCTGTTTTCCTTCGTTACTCATATCTCATTTATTAGTGTATTCCTCATAACTGTTTGCGGGAACAAACCGCATCCTTGAATATTTTATTAATTCTAACGCGTCTAACTCGCTTTGACACGACTGCTTATCTCGTCTCATCGCAAAGCGTAAATATGTACTGATCAAACGATTGTAAACTATTATTTAGGTAAATTTAAAAAAGCCATCGTAACGCAAAAATTCAGGTCTTAAATTATGAAGCCATTAATTAATTGAAATTCATAAATAAATTTACTTTTTTTTTACACGAATGTTCTAATTGTAATAATAAATGCGTTGCGATCATCAAACTTCTCTGATAGAGAACGTAAAATATTTTATTTTGTTCGATTATTAATTAGAGTAATAAATATAATAAATAAATTTATTGATTCTTATATAATTCTTCTTCTCTCATTCGGCTTCACCTTGAATTGTTTAAAAGAATTTAAGATTTTCTAGAACAGAGAAGAGATCGAAAGACAGTAAAGTACAAATAATTTAGGGCCGCGCGGTTGTTCCAACCTGTTGGTAAACTAACTAATAGTTAAATCATATATGTGTCTTTTATTTTTCCTTCAAATTAAACAAAGATAGACATATGATTTAACTATTAGTTTACCAATAGCTTGGAACAACTGGCCCTTAAAAGTTCAATTAAACACTCGAAAAATTTTAACGCTCTGATTTGAATATCCCAATTTTAGAATAACAAAACCACATATTTATAATTCGTTAATTAATTCCGAAACTGCTGTAGTGGGTGTTGATCAAGCTGGAACATTTGATCCCGCAACATTCGAAGGAGTCTAAGACAAATAGGTGGTCATAATTTACGCAAAAAAATAGAAAAGCAAACAATGCAATCAATACGATCAGTGTCGTACACGTGGATTTTATTCTCAGCAAAGCTCCGCGTAAGTGGTATAGCCGACTATCTGATCGGACATGCGTCGCGCAGCTCCGCATATAATCTTCAAGCCGGTCTTTGTTCGCTAGTGCACGTTAGAGACACTCGAGTGGCGGTTAGACGCGACTGTCGCTGAAACTCACCTGTTTCTAGTTTCTTACCCACCGTCTGCATCTTTCCTCAGATGACATTCATGGTAACGAGAATCACGGAGAGCAAGATTTCATGTAGGTACTTACATTACGATTCCTAATTCCCGACACAGTATCGTTTCCACGAAGAGCCTCGAACAATTAAAAAATAATTAAAAATTAAAGAGATCCTTATCAGAAGTGTCATTTCTTCTTGTTTTCGGTTATATGTCCCATGATATTTTAACAACAATCTAAAATATAACTGAATAATTGTCAAGTGTTCTATTAGTATTGCAGAATTAAAGAACTGAAGTATTTATTTGAAATAATTTAAAACAGTGAAGTATATGTATATTTTACATATATTATTTTTTTATTATATTAGTAACACTTTCGCGCGCGCGCGCGCGTTTCGACATTTCTATATAATACATAAACTTTAGGTAATATCAAATTTAATCAATATTTTTTTAACGTTATCTTTTTCTTGATCTTAAGTATTTATATTTGTATTATAATTTTAAATACAAATGATTATAAATTTGTTTTTTTTTTCTTGAAGTAAACAAATGTTGATAAGAAATCAGAAATTTTGCTTTTTGATGAGCACGAATGACATCAGTTTGGGAAATACAGTAGTCATATGTTTATCCGGATATCTGTTTCATGACAAACAGATAAATAATTTCGAATGTCAAATTATTGATTATAATTGCAAATACGATTAAAATACCTTAATATTTCAATGTGTGCACATTAGATCTGTAGCTACAAAATACACAACATCAACAGCTCGATATACAGCTGCGCTGAAAATGATGATTTATATTTACGATTTTGAACCAAGATTAATGAGAAATTAATAAACGGTTGATAAGAATCGATTTAACTTGATGTATAGTTTCAATAAGAAAAATATGTAATATGTGAGTTTGTATAATACTATATTTGAACGACATCCAACATTCATGAGTTTATGACACAAAACAACAAATGTATAGATCTCTATATGTATATATCATATATAGTTAACATAAACACAAAGATAAAATTGTAAAATATTAATATTACGTGTTTTTATATCATATTAATATATTTGTAATATTTTTACATTACATATCTCTTATCGATTTTTTTAAGAAAAAGAGAAACGGAAGAGCTATACTGTTGCAGTGTCGTGTCAAATTTGTTGAACATCCCTTAAATAAGCATTTCTTGAAAAAATAATAATCCTTATTTATAAATATGTATCTAATTATCAATAAATAATAAAAGCTGGTATATAAATAATAAATAGAAAAATATAAATTTTCTAATAGACATTAATTGTATCTCTCTTTGCAGATGTTTTACATAATTTTTTTTATTTGTATACACTTTCGATTTTTTATTTTTACATTTTAATATTCTTATAAAACTCTGTAGAACTGCTGTAACCACACACATATATTCATGAATTACCATCACTTTCTTCCCGTCAGTTTGCATAAAGACGCGCGCATATGCTATTGCTATTTTATGATTTCACGCGTGAGTCTAATAGCGGAAATTTATGGACGACCTATTCCTCGGAAATTGCTCGCGATAGCCACTTAATAACGCTTGACAAGAGTTATTCTTCAAGAATAAACAAACGTGAAATGACGTTGCACTTGACGCGCGAATCGGTTGTCTGCGTCAACATATCGGGTTTTTTACCCACGCTGGACAAACGACCAACCCTTTTACATGACAGAATGCGATGGCTCATTCGTATTCGATGATATAACACGACGATAATTAATTGTTCGAGCTATCACGTTCACTTTAAACGAACACCATCAATCCATTTTTTTAACGCGTATGTAAAAATGTTTATATTGATGATTAACGTCAGAATGCAAAAAAATTTGACGTGCTAGGTTCTATTAGATCTTTAAAACTATTTACGGCAACTCGCATTTCCCTCGTTAGGATTTTCTAAGATATACGTGCACAAATTTTACATTACTTAATGCGCGATTCGCACGTATCGCTCTTAATTACGCGTCGCATAACATCCCATCAATTTCCGTTTCGTATTTGAAAAATATTATAAAAGGGTACAAAGCTATAGCGAGACACAACAAGTAATTAAATTATGTATAATACATTAAACTAATGCATTTCAATGCGCGTACAGGGAATTAACGCAATTATTATATCTTTCACTCACTCTTGTTTAAATTTCTATAATGCGACTTGTGCGTGTATGAGGAAAACCCTCCAGGCGCTCCCAGTTTAATCAATCGCGATGTTGCGAATTAACATTTAACAGTCGCTAATGGGCTCACGCACAATAAACTGGACAATAAATTTATGTCTCTTTCGAGACACGCAGGTGTCGGGGAATTTTAACTTTACGTTTTCTTTTTTATTATTACGAAATAATCAATTTAATTATATCAGGATTTCTGCGATGAAATGGGCGGTTCACTAAACGTCAACTACAGCATGATGTTGAAGACGAAGCGGATACTTACTGCGAGTTCTAAGAAAAACGTGACTCGTAAAAAGATCCTGCCATTGCTCCTGATGCGTCAGAGGAAGGACAAGGTGAACGGGATAGAAACTCAATTTTCGGACTCTCATCCTCCGACTCCGCCGAGGCCACGACCGTTCCTTCACAGTGGTTTCCCGAGTGAACAAACTCTGTCCGCGAACAACAATGTAAGTATCGTAAAAAGACTCGACTGCTTGTTTCATATATCGCAGAAGTTTTATTCCTCGAAGCTTCGAAAAAAAAAAGAAAATTATCGAAAATATAAAAGAAAGTGAGGAAAGTGGATATAATTAAAATCTATAGTTAAGTATAAAATTAAATAAACCTTTTTCTTTTTAAAGAAAACTTTTTACGTTGATCGATATATTTGAGATTCATATTACACGCGATAAAAGTAAAGTATTGTAATATCGAATGAAAAATTCTCTTGTAGGATCCAGAGAGCTTCCACTGTGCGATAGGGCCGGTTTTAGCGATGGCTCAATTGTTTGGAGTTCTACCGGTTTCAGGAGTATGCAGATCGAACCCGTCGCAGTTAAAGTTTGCGAAATTTTCGTTTCGTACCGCCTACGCCGTTTTCATAAACGCGATGGTGTTAGTTGTGGCGGTATTGGCGGTTATTCACATGATAAGAACGCTGAACTCCACCACTTTTGAAGTGAAAGGTAAACAAATAAGTATTTTACGCTTTATATAGCACTATGCCGCATCTATATAGAGACTGATATACATAGCTTTATTTCATAGTGAAGGATAACGATACGCAAAAGGATTAACTCGTAAAGTTAATCGAAATTCTCAGCAGATTCTCTTTCCAGAAATAAAATGAAAACAAGAGAAAATAAAAAAAATTGCAAAATTATTTTTCGCTTTTGTACTTTATCTCAAATAGTATTTATACTTTAAAACTGAATAAGATTTATGTGAAAATAAATGCAAATGGAAGATTGCTTATTTTCATCGACATATCAGCCGCATCACATTATTTCCACATTTTTTCTTCCAAAACGTACTGTCAATACTTAAATGCGATTGGATTTTAGGAGGAATAGCGTCTGCTACGGCAGGCGCGATATTTTATGGGAACAGCGTGATAGGCCTGATAATATTTTTCTGGCTGTCGCCACATTGGATAACTCTTCAACGCAATTGGAGGTCTATGGAGCAATTCATAGACAGGTAGATAATAGATATCAGTGTGTTGTTTGAAAGGCTGTGGAAGATCGTCACTAACTGATCGATGATCGCGCTCGCACACTTCAGAATTGCATGTGCAGCTGCATATACTCGCATGCGGATCGGAAATAATTACGATATTATTATAATTATTATGCGCTCTCTCCCTCTCTCTTTTTGATGATAAATATGCGTAATATGTTAAATATATATTACGTATATTTATATTATACCGCGCGTGTCTACATAGTTTGGTGTAATATAGATGAATCTAACTTTCTCACATACTAGATACGCATATACGGCACGGTGATCGCGTGTCTGTAGCATCCATCATCAAAAGATATCGTCGCTTGTAATCTGCCTCGAGCGGCGTAAATGTTTAAAGACACCACGTTGAAGCCATATTGTCTTTTAGAATCGATTGTTTCTTCTTGGAAATTCCACTGAGCAATGTTTCTCTTCAAAGTTAATTAATTTTGCACCACCTTACAAGTCTGTCGATGTAAATTTACCAGAATCTTTCGGTTTTGCAGTAATAAGGTGGAACGACCGAAGCTCCGTTGGAAATTCTACGCGATAACCGCTTCTATTCTGCTCATGGCCCTTGTCGAACATATATTGAGTATCGTGGTGAACACCACAAAGTACGACTGGAGCGGCAGTTCGGAGAATTCGACATTTCAAAATTTTCTACAAATATATTGCACGTCTTCTCACGCCTTTATCTTGGAGACATGTAAGCAGCGATCTCTTAGATTTAGATGCTGATCTAAAAGCATCGTTCGCAAACAAATTAAATAATGTTTGAATAAAATGTCTCAGTAATCTAATTAAATTAATTAATCAATCTTTGCGTAAAAAAATATCAAAATGTTTTAATGACATTCAATAATTATATTGTTTTAAAATTTGCAATTTTCTAATTTCTTCAATTGTAATTGCTTTCTTTTAATAGCAGTTCAATTTGACTATCCCTGTAAAGTAATTAAACTTACACCCATTTCTCCAAAGACTTTTTTTTAAACGCATGTTTCTCTTTTTCTAAATTTTTTTAAAAAACCTTGATTACTTTAGCAAACTTAAAACTTTTTTATTTTCAGTGACGTATAACTTTGAACTCGGTATTTTCATTTTTATCGCCAGCAAACTTGCGACTTTCACGTGGAATTTCACTGACGTTTTCATCATGCTGGTAATAAAACTTTGCAAGTGATTGAACATATTTCTCTACTCAGAACTGCTCAGAACTAAATGTTTTCAATCTAATTAACTAACTCGATCTTCTGGTCTGAGTGTCCAGGTAGCTACCGGCTTGGCCGAAAGATACAAAACGTTGAACAAGGAAGTGATAAGGTCAACATCGAAACATCGGACAATAGACTGGTGTGGATTGCGTGAAGATTACGCTGCTCTTAGTTGCATGGTGAAGAAAGCTGACAAGAATATCGCACCCATAATTCTCCTGTCGTTTGGAAACAATCTTTATTTCATCTGTTTACAGCTACTCAATGGATTGTCGTAAGTGCTTCACATGACGAAAAAGAAAAGACAACAAAATCAATTATTGTTATTATTAATTAACCATTAATTAGAAAAATTATAGTTGTCGACGCTTCCAATAAACGCATTTTTATATAATTATACTTGCTCTTTCGCGTGACTCGGATGGAAGAAAAGTTTACAACGGCGAAAAACATCTTTCGTCGATTTTCTATTGGTTTAGCAAATGTAACTGCATGCAACATAATGCAATAATAATACGTCTTCTTTAATAATTTCAAACGTGATGCAAATGTTGAATTTTAATTTCGCGCGATTCTCATTTTATTCTATCTTCCTTACAGAAAACCGGAAAATGCCAACATACTTAGTGATATATACTTCTTCGGATCTTTTATGTTCCTGATCGGCAGAACGGTGGTCGTCACCCTGCTCGCTGCCAGGATCTATGATCAAAGTAAAGTGATATTGCCGCTGTTGTATACTTGTTCAGCATCCACCTACAATGTAGAGGTAAACCATTCGAATTTCATCAACGTAAAAAAAGCAGTAAATACCATAATCCCTTGAAATTCATATTCATCAATTCACGAATACCATAATCCCTCAACGCGTTGTATAAATTATTTAGTTAATTCGCTTAATTTCTTATATGTACATATGATAATCCATACGATTGTTTTACAGACAGAAAGGCTGATATATCTACTCACCACTGATGACATCATGCTTACGGGAATGCGTTTCTTTTCTATTACGCGGAACTTTATGTTGGCGGTAAGAACAAATCTCAAAATTCAATAAAAAGAGTAATTTTGCGGTATATAATGCATTTATATAACGCATATAAAATAAGATAAAAATACAGATACTAAGGATATACATAAAGTAAAGTGTATTTTATGTATTACTTGATTTATCCGTATGTATTAATGGCATTGGAAGCGAAAAAGATTTAATTAATATTTGTTTATATCATTGTTTTCATGATTTTCGATATCTTTACATGATGATAATCTTTTTCAAATTCATGTACAGGTGGCTGGTGCAATTGTAACGTACGAAGTTGTGTTGCTACAATTTAACGTCTCAATGAACAATTAAATATATGTAACAATGTATATGTAACAATGTAACGTCGCCGATAGGCAAACTGTCACAAACTAGATTATATAAGGTAATATAAGTATTTGTATTCATTGAAATTAAAAAATCATCCTAAACATTATCATCTCCTCGCAATTTGTGCTAAATGTTGCTATTTCTGCAATTATATACTATTTAAAAAAAATGTATTTTGCAAGGACAATAATGCAAGGAATATTTATTGTAACAAGAACATGGTTATTTTATCGCAAAAAATGTAGCTTTAATTATTCAATATATTTTCCAATACATATTTACAATATGATGCCGAGCTATTTTCAATAATTTAAGTAAATTTTCATAATTATATAAATGTATTGTTCATCTTATCTTACATTTGCATTCAGGTATTAAAGATTCAATGTGCTTTAAGTTTTAATAATATCTTTCAATCTCTGATACTATTTCTACGTAAATATATATCTTTAAAAAATAATATATATTCTGTACAAGATTCTTAACCATTATATTTAAATATTTTTAGTTTATCGTTCACAGAATCACAGATAACGTTTATACAAAATTATTGCAATATAGATCATAAACAGATAAAAATATTTGTATGTGCCTTTGATCAATTCCTGTAGATGACGATGTGTTCTCCGCATCTAATGTAGAAGTGCGGTATATATATTGTCTTATAAAACAATAATATTAAATTTAACGCTGGTGAAACATCCTTTTTCCAGAGCTTTCCTCCAGAGTATATCGGATTAATACATCTGGAAAGACTAAAACAAAAAATAAATCAAAAAATAAAATCATGCAAAAATAATAAGTAAGAAATATATTGCGAAAGAAAGAGATAGAAAGAGAGAGAAAGAAATATATTATGGAGAAAGTAAAAATAATATATTGCATTTAAAAAAAAAACCTTATTTGTGTCACAGCATAATTCGCATGCATACTTATCTTACATAAAACTGCAGAAAAATTACCACAAGCAATGTGAAAATAGATGACTGGAATCCAGCGAAAATTTCATGGTACCTATATAAAATATTACAAAATATAAGATAAAAAGCAAGTTTGAGGAAATTGGTTACAAAAGAGGGGAACAATCAGAAAGTTTCCATAATAAAATGCAACGATGTAATGCAGTTTAAAATTTATTTAATGATAGCATTTATTATAATAGAATTGTGCGATTTGTGTAGTCAATACAGTGATATAGACATAGATGATATAGCGATAGATATAGATATGTAAATGAAACAGATCGGTAAATTTCAATTAAATAGTCTGAAGTTATGTCGCAGCAGCTTCCAAACGATAGAAAGTTTCTATGTACGAAACATAAAAGATTTAGCAAAAGTCAAATCCAATTGTTCATGAAACAAACAAACTGCGAAACGGTGAATTAATCTCGTTGAATTAGCTGTTAAAAATGTAAGAGTGCTAGAATAGATAAGTAAAGAAGTTTGTGAAGTGTAAGAGCGCGGTACAAAGTTGTATTTACACGATAAAATATTCTATTGCACATTTTTCAAAACTCGTGTGATTTGCAGATGCAGAAGCAGATATAAGTGATCGAAATCCTTAAAAATCTTTTCGAAAACTCTCTACTTCACCTCGCAAACGTTCGTTATATTCGACTGGTCGACTTGCTGGACGGAGTTGAATTGTACCAGAACCAGTTCATAAGTCACGATGGTTCCAGCAACCTAAACCGTCATTCATAGTCGGAATGACGAATTAAACATATTTCATAATTATTATTTAAAATTAATTTAAATCTCGTTTTAATAACGATATTTCAACAATATTCAGCTTTCATTATTCAGTTAAATTGTGTATACAATTTTTATAGCAAATAAATATATTTTCAAAATTTCTTTTTAAAGATAAACGTTTAATAGATCGAAGTAATACATCGAATGAGTGGTACGCAAAAATGATTGAGAAAATACGAATAATTAACAATACTTCGCAGCGCAATAAGTTTGATTTTAGTCAAATAAAATTAAGCATAAATAAGTTACACTTAGCGTATCTAATTATCGTACTTACGGTTAACACAAGGCCTCTCGTCACGGAGAAAAATTTCATTCCTGTCAAACTGATATTATCCGTCGTTACTTGCGTCAAGAATCTTGAGACCTGCGCAAATTTACGTGCTAACTTATGTGTAAGTAGAAGAGCGATCGAGAAAATTAACTCTTACATAAATAGCATTCGTTATTTTCTTCACGTAACCGACATCATATAATCTTTCAAACCCCCGTAAGTTTCTTGATCATAAAAGAGGAAACTTTTCTTTAATAAAAAAAATTTTTAATTTATTAATAATGTACCAAGAAAATACACGTTGAAAGATATTAGATTTTTACTTATTGTTAGAGCTCTCTCTCGGATTATCGCGCGTCAGTTTATACAGAGATTAATCGATCTAGACTATATAATAATATTTCTCTCGAGACGAACCTCGTTGCTGTAACTAGAACCAGAGACGCTGTACAAAATCGGTGCCGGCAGACGGGACTCGTCATGAACGGAAGCTGCGTACAGGGATACCGCTGTTGTCCTCGCCAACAGAAAGCCGAAGGAAAAGCAAAAGTAGATCTTCCGCACGATACCGCGTATTGGGCTGTTTGAAAAATACGTGCAAAACTTAATGCGATCTACTTCACCTAGAAACTCTCATAACGTAAAGTTCTGATATAAAACTTTATAAAACCTTCTTGCGAACAAAACTAATATTGGCACAAAATTGATAACATCGTGAATATTAATTTAAATATAAGTCTAAATATTATGTTACATTTATAAGCATAAATAAAAATTTTAGTAGTTTCTGAAAAATTCGATGTAGGTTATATTTAAAGAAAAACTGTTACGTAATATTAAAGTGTTAGATGGAAAATATACTTGAAGGAAAACAGCAATTGGATACAGATGAAGTACAAATCTGTAGCAAAGGACAGAAGCACGATGCTCGAGATGTGACAGTCCACTCTGCGCGTAAGAGTCGCCAAGTGATTATAGTCACTCCTGGCTTCGGCCCACCACCATTCTGGCATCGCCTTAATGACAAGATAACAGCGACGAGTTGTTAATAGAAGCACAAATTTTTCCATCGTAATCAACGATTTTTTTTCTTGTATTAATATATCACATTGGATTGACAATTAAAATGCGACAACTTAAATAAGGGATATTGATACGTGCATGGATCATTGATGTTTTCACAGGAAAAGGTAAATGTCTTATAATAATTTGCACTATACCTTTCCCCGTATCGAATAGAGGCGACTGTTTAGTTGCCTGAACTGGTCCGCCAAAGCTATGCTGATAAGAATAAGAAACAGATCGACGAAGTTCCACGAGAATGTGCTGAGGATATTTATAGATTCAACCATGATCCCCTTCCAAAGACTGTAGGATATTATTGTGAAGATCTGTATAAAGTTGATCAATCAACGATATTACATGCTGAGCACATGAATCTACATTTTTTCATCTTGCTTTGAAGAATTTCTTACAGAGAAAAAGAGAAGCAAAACGCGTTTTTTAACGTTTGAAAATGAATCTGACTCGAAAGTGCGGTAAAATTACGAATTAAGTGTATCCAGTATATTACCTGAGGGAATTGCGATTGAAAATAAGTACCGACAACGTCCGTTTCACCGCGATACGCTGCGCATTCGATTGCACTGATGTACGCAGAAAGCACAGCGGCACTGTGTTCCACTACATGAAAATATTTAAAATAAATTCACATTCGTTACGCGAAATTTCAATATATATTTTTATTTAACTGACATGTAACTTTGACGTTCGAAATAGCAAGAGTACTAGATAAAAATGAACGTGTAACTTATCAACGAGAGAAATTAGGTCACGTTAATGTAATTTTATTTCTAAAGTAAATGTATTTTAATTCTAAATTTTATTTCTTCTTTTACAAAAAGTCAATTTAATTTAGAATCCTTATTTTAGTAATCTTCATCTTGTTTATTATGATTAGCACTCACCTAACGCGAGTAACATGACAACGGCGGTTACGATTTTGAAACGAATTGCGAGAGTGGTCTTCGAAATCCGCCGATGTCTCGAAGTGAATTCGCGTTCCAGTTTTTCCCAAGTTAACGCTAGACAAGGCCACTGCATCGCCAGCCGTACGAACATGATGGTGGTCACCATGGCCGTGACGTAGAAAACGAAAGTCGCTGATGGTATTTAAGATAAGTATCGCTTATAGAAACAACAAACTATAACTGCCTAAATCCAACGTTGCTTATAACGAGGCTGACTTACTCATTTTTGTAGAATTTAACCCCGATAAAAACAAACGCAGGATGTTGCCAATCGACACGAGCGACACCCCCAGAAAACTGATTAGCGTGTACAAGATTTTCGGATTGCGCCATGTAAATCTGCAGGACATTCATAAGGCTCGTGAGAGCTCCGATCGGGATAATTAAAAAATCATAAAAAAAATTGAACGAGCAAATTAAACTCGATTAGACAATCGCAAACTGTTCGTTTTCGCCTACCGAAGGTACGAGGCGTCCGGCTTATTGACACCGCACACCGGAAACATGGAGAAGCATTGGGCCAGCATAATAATTGGTCTCATGGCCGCGTGCAGACTATCGGTGGAAGGATTGAAGGTATCTGACGGGGGCACGACGGGTGCCAGCACTAAAAATCGTCACAGCGACATAGTAAATTAATTCGCAGGTATCAGGAAATTGCGTAATCGGATCAAGGCCGAACTTACTTTCGGGCATCACTATGTCGGTCTTCATAGGATCGAACCTGCTGTTGCGCAGGCTGCTCTTGGGCGATCTGAAAAGAATTGCTCTTACTCCGTGGGTATATCCATCGCGATATTCCATTGTGCTGCTTGCAGAATCGTCTAATCGAATAATTCGTATTTTTTAAAAAACGAGGCGAGTTTAATGAATAAAAATACGCATTTTTTTTTAGTCAAGAGTGCCTCATCGATCACACTTTCAACGTGTACCAAATAACGTTTAAGATTTATTATTTTTTGAACCAAAGAAAGCGGGACGATTTGATATTTTTTTTCAATATTAAGATATTCCTCGGCAAGTAAAGAATATGAGCCCATTATTATTCAATTAATTAATTTCATCCATTTACAAAAGATATATGAGTTTTGCTTCCTCTCCCTCGCGGTTTTCTAACTTCGCTTAATACCCATTTGCACCAGATTAATCGAGCACGATTTTTCTTTCCTCGACGCAGGAGATTTTATCACTCGGAAACGCACCTTGCACGGGGCACGCCACGGGTTACGGTGTGCACAGAACACGATCGCATGACGGACAGAAGATAGAACTCGTTATTTCTGAACTTTATCATACGGCGAGGTGGCAGGACGGAGGGAGCTTTATAAACATCGCAGGTTCAATAAATGTCCACTTCGGACAGCCAGTGGAAACTCGGGGCTGCTGAGGCCTCGTCCTCGACAACGAGGCGCGAGGAACTCGCGCCCGTGCACGGAGAGGGAGAAACACGCGCTTCGGAGAAGCAAACTCTGACGTCATCGTCACGACATTGGAAAGTAATTAAATTTATAATTCGTCGCGCGTCTAATTCTCAAGAATTGTGGAGATTCGACCTACCTCCAAATTATTATCATCCTCGATTTATCGATCGCGAAAAGATACGATTCTTACTCACTTTTCTCTTTGACAGTGTCGAAGATAGTGAAGAGGATTCGTATAATCGTTATATTTTTTATTGCTGCTTTATTTTCTAGCTGTTTTTAAGTGCGAGGAAAGGTAGTTAAAAATTTAAATTGCTTTACTTATTTATTAGTTTCTAACTTTTAGGTATAGATTACAGAACTTCTTCAGAATCTTTCACTCTTAAATATTATAAAATATTTTATTTACGTAACAAACAAAATCTACCTTCAAAAAATACTTTATTATTAAATAGTAATTATTAAATAGAAAAACATTTAATTATATAATTATGTTATCTTGCGTGCTACGTAAAATAAAGTAGGTATGTTCCGCATAAACTTTCATATATTTTTCATATGAAAATCTTTCTATAGAATAATGGCGCGGTGAAAGCGTGCTCGTATAGTCGTGATATGATCGTTTAAATAATTAGCCTGACGTCATACTCAACGATCGATCATCTCAGGCTTTGGAATAAAAGATCAACTAATCGACAAATCAAAGTGAGGAAACCTCGGCACGCAAAACTTGTGTAAAAACAACTCGGAACAACTTGTATCGCGTGGCTTTTGTTTTTAATACGCGATTAAAAATAGATTAGAATAGAATAACATAATAATATATCTGATAAAATCTCAGTATTATAATAATATAATAAAGACATCTTCACACATAACTGACATAACGATGTGTTAAAATTAAAAAATGGCCTACATCGACGAAAGTAATCATGTAATGTCCATATCACATAACAAGAACAAAGATCAGTAGTAGTCACGATTAATTTCAACATGGGTTTCGTGAATTGCGCGACCATTAGCCGAGAATGCTCGGATCATTAAATTGAAATGTTTGCGCACAGTCGTCTTTGTTGAAGAAAGGGCGTTTATTTGCGAATCATAATTGATAAATCGATTTTTATTATGCAGAGTGCTCGTTAGCCAGGTTCGCTCGGTCTTGTCGTGCCTAAGAGTTTCGTTCTTGCTACGTTTACCCTATTAAAAAAGATTAAATTAAATCGGTCAAACCCCGTCTTCAGCTAAACGTTAAATAAAAATATCCGGATCAAATATCGTGCTCGAGTGCCCGAGTGATGAATTTTAATTTCTCGCTTACTCTGCTATAAAATAACTTTTAAGTTGGTACTCTGATTTAACATACTTTCGAAATGCTGTTTATATAGCTGATATAGCAAAACAAATAAGTACATCGCGAAATTCGATATATACAATTTATGTTACTTACCGAACATTAATCATGAGAGAACGCCGAGACTTTGCAACAGTCCACTGAGGATAAGGCATATCAGTGACATTTCTTTTATTCTCATCCATCTCTGTTATGTGTTAAAATTTTCCTAATGACGGACATCGCTGACGGTTTCATCAACGTTTCTCAGTTTCCTCCTAAAGACAGGTCGACACACATTTCTGTACGAGATTCTACAAACGAGTTGCTACGCGTAACTTAATTGAGAACGCGTTTGAAACAACTTCGACAAATAATTAGAAGACATTGGCAAGAATCACCTTCACAAAGATATATATCGAAGATGGAATTATATACCGTGACAAGCCAAATTTTACTTATATTTTCTACAAAGTACAAGAAATAAGGCGCGTTGAAATGAATTGACAAGAATCTATTTTGTGAAATTGAGTTCTCAATCTAGTGAAAAAAATTGAGAAATGTTTAAACGCAATCCTCTCGTTTCGACGATTCGAAATTAAAGATATCGCGCAAAACCGAATTAAAGTTCCCGAATTAAAGCTCAAAGTTTAGAAAGAGGAGAAGGATTATAAATCCTTTCGGCATTTTGCAAAGAAGCGATAAATTATTTCCGAGCGCAACGTTAATTTACAAAATAAAATTTCGTCGATCTCTTTTAATTTACATGTTTTTTACGAAGCGGAATACGCAACCGAAGGGTGCTTTAATGCGCGGTAGGGTAGGACAATAAGAGCCGCGAGTCGCAAAACAATGTCGCCTGCGCGTTCAGACGTACACTGACAGTCGTGGTGGGAACCCCTATAACTTATGCGCTTTATTGTCTCTATCCCGCATATAATCTTTGCTTGCATAGGCCGGAGAAATAACAGCTTCCAACGCGCGTTTGTAACGGTTTTCGTACCTGTGTGTAGCGATTTGACGCACCTGACACGAGCTGCATTCATTGTCGCACGTAACAAAGAGGTACTCAACTTGGCGTTTGCAATTTGCATTCGCAATTCGCCCTCTCAAATTTGAACACGCGTGTTTACGCATACACACTTGGCTGATGGTACGATTTTCTTGACAAAGAGATTTTCCGAGGAAAACTCGAACGTTATGAACAACAAGTTCGACAGAGAATGTCGCTGCATTTATATTCTAATCTCATCTAAATGAGATAGAAAATTATAGGTGCAAATCAGGGTGTTAAATCTCCGAGTACCTACGTGTGAAACAAGTAAATATATTATCGAGTAATTGCATTAGACGCGTTTAATCGTTTTTTAATCGTATGCCAACCTCGACTGTGCGATAAAAAAACTACGGTGGGCGATGATAGCCGCTTCGCGGAAAACGTCAACCCTCAAGATTAGAAACACACGTGGAAACGCGAGTTTTTACACTGTTTACTCAACGTCTCTGACGACCTGTTATATATATCAAATGAGAGTGTGCATCCATCATACCTTTCACTCTCGTTTATCAAGGATGCACCTGTCGGGGCTCGCGAAACTGATAAGCGCTCGATGTCGATGCAAATGTCGACCGCGGTCTTGAAATCTCTAAACAATCTGATATCTAACGAATCTTGGTCTGCGAACAAAATTGTTACGTTTCGCACCATCATATGTGATTATTTTAAAACTCGAGCATATAGTTAAAGAATCGTGTTTGCGTTACGCGTAACTGAGAACTGATTTAAAACTGATTTAAAACTACGACTTTGTTAATTCGTCTACAGGTAAATGGATTAACAAAAAAAAAGGAAAATACATTAAAAATCGTCACTATTCACAAAAATTAAAAGTAGCTGGAACTCGATATAACGCAGGACTTTGTTTATGAAACAGATTTTTCGGCGCGATTGATTATATTCTTTCTTTTTTCTTTTTTATTTGCATTATAGGAAAACCAACAGTTAATACTACAATTTTGTTAATTCGTCTATGAGGATAAATAAATTAACAAAAATGAGAGAAAGAAACGCATTAAAATGTGACGATTCGCGTAAAAATTAAAGAATAAGCTAGTTCAAGTTCGATGTAATGATGAGACCTTTATTTATGCGAAACAGATTTTTCAGAGATGCTATTATATTCTTCTTCTTTTTAAGGTGGATATTTTATATGCGACATTTAAAAAGTGCGGAAACAGCAACCGCGGTATCGGCGGTAGTTCACCATATTTTGCGGAGAACGTCGAGCTCTCGTCACTGAAATGGGTCATCCGGCGCTCTCTCTTTCTCTCTCTCTCTCTCTCTCTCTCATTCTCCCCTCGCGCGTATAGACGCCATACGACGGTGCCGTCTTTGTCCTGTCCTCTCACGGGCATTTTCCCGGACGATGCGCACGTGGACGGTCTCGTCTTCCTGACAAGCTGTGCAAACGGAATTTTCCCATTGTCCCGACACACCTGCCACCGTCTCCCCGGTGCGTGGCACAGTATGCGCGCATACTTTCCGTATGCAAGCGCATGCTGCGGCTCGTCCCGCAGACCGCGGCCTACTTTAATATCCTCCCTTTATACATATATTATGCACGCGAGAGCCGATAGATTCGCGCTTACCGCGAGACCACCTCGTTTAATGGCCGCAGCTGTTCGAGGGGGCACCTCGCGATAACGTCGACCGCCGTCACCGCGTTAAAACGTGTCCGCGTTACGCCATACCGATACATACCTTGGCTTGGGGGAGAAAAAAGTTTATCTAACTTCTGTCTCCTCGGAAAGCCCCTTATCTATACTTGCTTCGCTCCAGACATTTTTTACCGGAAATATCATTCTTTACATCGTAACACAATTTTAATTTAGATAAATGTGTTTGGAATTATGTTCATGCAACACATGGTGCCGTCTTTTTTTCGGCTTATACTTTACGTCAGAGTTTTTGTAAAAGGAAATTTTATAAGTTTTTACGGCGGTAAAACGTAATAATAATAAATAAGCGTGATAAAATAATTAAGCAATTTATCGTCAAATTTAATAATCGCTTTATCTCAGTTGAGATCGAAAGATTTCCGATGATAACTAAAAACGAAACGAAACGAAACGCTCAGCCCCAACTACACAATCCCCGAAGAGACGAAAAATATCTTTCACGTTACAGGCATAGGGAAATGGTCAGGTTGCGACGTAAGGAGTTTGCGCACGTATGAATCAAAATTGTATTGTGTTCCCACAGGTAGAAGTACATCGTTTTACAATCGTGTGTCGATCTTCTTCGCGCGCGCACGAGTCTCTCATCCTCGCGGGAAATTATTACACTCGCGCACAAAGGCCATGGGGGATACTCGACCGTGCTTAGCGCCGCGCGATCGATCTCCATTATTTTTTAACAATAATTGCAGCGGTATCGTAGACCGGTGTTATCGGGGGCGCAATTACGTATAAGTGATCACGCGTTATCGCGGCCCGGATCGTCGACGCGCGCGGAAATCATTTGCGTCGAAATACTAATCGCGAACGTCGGCGGCTATCGTTCGAGTGGATCGGGTCTGTTCAATCCGCTATTTTTTTTGTCGTACAAACACTCGTTTACAACGTTGACCGTTATCTCCGGTCGACGCGATACCATTATTGACTACGAAAAGCAGGTACGCAGGTGAAAAACACATTATCGACGCTCGGATCCCACCTCCGTCGCTCGAAAGCGCAGTCGATTCTTAAAATATAAGCATCGCACGATTAGATAGCGCAACACGAATTTGATTAGAGAATCATTTATCAATCGTTGCTTATCACACACGTTTCCGCGGAATACTTATCGAGAGTCTTGGCGGTACTGTAACGGTACTGTAACGGCCGAAATAGAAGGAGCGAAAAATTCGCTCCCGGATTGATCTTATCGGTATAGATATGAATCGTTTAATTTTATCGCCAGAGCGTTCTGCGTCGTAACAAGTTGCCAAGAATGTTTCCCTTCTCGTCTGTCGTCCCTCCGAAATGCGTAAAGACCAATGTCCTCGGCAATCGCGCGAGAGACACGCAAGTCTAAAAATGTTTATTTATGTCACGCAGGGAACGTGATCCATATTCTCGACGTACACTTCATGCCATGTCTCTAACCCTAGCTTTCGTTTGTCCAGCGCAGAAAAAAAACCGCTTGAAACGCAAACGATTTGAGACGAACGTCGAGCGTGACTACATATTTAGCGTAAGACGTACGTTGAGAATACGGGCGTGTGCGCGATTACACGATACTTGCCTATATACAGATTTAATCGTACATTAAATATACCTTATTGATTAACTTAACTAACTATGCTCATACGCATGTTCGTGAAAATCCAGGACAACCTTCGCAATCGAGTGAATTGTGTTGTATCACCCTCAAATAATCTACACGTATGTACACATCCGCTGTTGTATTATAGTATACGCTATTATTCGCTTGATTCCATCTGTACAAACATCTAATCGGTGTTTCTGCCGCTAAAAGTGTCTCGGTACTTCGCGCGTTGCCGTTAACGTTGCTGCATAACGTTAATGAGAAGAGATAATCGCGCGATACCGGAGCGGCCTAGGTAAATGCGCAACGTTTAATAAAATTACGCCCTAATACTGTACCTCGTAACTTAAATGTTGCAAGCGCGATTTATATTTCCAAGGTAGATGTTTAAAGGAGAAATTACGGCCGTGAGACCTCGGAGTTAATTTCACACGACGTATCTTCTACCTCGAAACTATGTTGAAAAGCCACTCTCATATACATGTATTTTTTCACCGTGAGTTTAGAACCAACAAAATTTATTTGGGGAAAAGACGAGCGCGTCTCGTCGAAAGCGCGTGTGGAGAGTTTCGGCCGCATTAAATTTCACTTATAAATTAGACAGATTTTTCGAGTCGTTGGCAAATATCTCAAACGAGGCCATCGTTTGCTGCAACCTATGATCCTGTTGCAACCAGACTGATCAACGAATCTAGAATTACGAGCCGAAATGAAGGATCTGGGATTTAACGCGATGTAGGACACCCTGTTATATATATATTGCAGCGACGTCACAAAGTACGTAATTTTTAGGAAGGATGCGATAATTCTAACGATATAGGCTGTAATTAATACTCGTATTTGTCATGGATACACTGTGTATTAATATTAATGTCGCTCCTGGTTATTAAAAGCGTACAATTAACTCTCCCACTATTTACACAGGGCGGAACTTGTAAAATTTAACAAGAGGACAAAGTGGAAAATTCTAAATTATTTTACGAGTCTTTTTGATGGCACGTTTTCTATTGGCTCCTCTTTCTCGCAGTATTTTTAATCAATAATCGCATAATATAAAATAAAAAGGGCCTTCGTAGAAATTTTATTAAAAATATGTATCGCGCGCGCACACACACATACATGCACACGTAGCCACTGTATTTTTAAAACGGCATCGTTATTAACAAAGCCAGAGTCGAGTCAAATATTATATTACATTTAGCGAGTTTAACTGTGCCTCAATATATTTACTTTGCCAGTTTTAATACGGAATACGGTAGAATTCTAACAGACTACATAGTATACGTACAGAAATATGTAATAAATCGTCAATTATTTAACATAGAAAATGTTCAATCGCTGGAAAACACTTTTGCAAATTTTATATTTTTGGCTCGTATTTCAGTAACAAGAAAATAAAGTAAAAAATTTTCAGGTTATGAACAATTCAGCTTTTATTTACATCTGCTTTCGTTTCACTGACAATGAGTTAAAGCGTATCTCACTTTTAGTCCGAGAAGATAAACGTGCATGAGTCTAATGTTCCGCGCAAGCTACTGATGGACTTATCTAGCAAAACTAATCTCTTGGTATTTATTATTCGTGTCATCGGTCGATCTTACTTTAACGGCAAAAGATCATGCATTGGTTCCCTTTGAGTGCTATTCGAAAAATTCATTGTACGAGTGAGACAAATCCATAATTTGTACGGTTTACCTGCAAAATTGAGAGCAAATCTTACAAAAATTATGATTTTACGATTTCTTGCATTGAACCCTTCAATTTTCCATCAATTTCCTTCGAACACAAACTCTGTCAGCTTTCCGTCAAATATTGTCCAACATTCCCTAGCAAACGACGAAACGCTTGTTCGATTCGCCGTTTACGCGCATCAATCGTTCATCGATACATTCTATCGCAATAACGTGAGTCAAAGAGCATTCGAGGACTTTGTTCATAGAAACGATACATGCTTCCATCGTCCTCATCGTCGTCGTCATCGATGATGGAAAGACCCAATGTGTCGCGACAGCGAGATCCGCTACGAAGTTTCACGGCCATGTCAGCCGTGCTGTTTCGAGGTGCTCGGTATGTTCGGATCCTGCCCGCTGTTGGTAGCATCTATAACACATGGGGCCTTAAGCGACCCAAGTTCCCCTTCGAAAGAACAACACTGCGTGGCCAAATCGAAAATATAACATCAAATAAGAATGTTTCTTTTTCCAAAACAGAAAATGCGATAAGCAAAGATTTGTTTTGTAATACTCCGATAAATCGAGTGAAGCGTAAATATGTGCGTAAATATGTGCATGCCCAGGCCAGATGGTGCAAACGAAGCAGAGCAAAAAAAGTACTTTCTTTGATCGTTATTTATTAATTACAGTCTCCCTGTTCGAGATCGTGTGCGGCAGAGGAATAAGGTGGATTGACACCTGTATTGGTGGACAGATCCTCGAAACGGTCTGATAGGTCGGAGAGGCCGGTCTCGGCGTGCCGGCCGAGGATGTCCGGTAGCGCGTTTCTCCTGCCGGTCCTTCCGGTCGACATAAACTCCTTCGAGTTGTCGCCGTTCTCGTAGGAGCCGCCTGGGGTGACCGAGCCGCTCGTCGCGCTGCTCGCACCCTTGTCACCGGGCCCGTCCCCGATTTCCTCGGGGCCCACCGGCCCCGCTCGCCTCGGCGTCAGCATCCTCAGCACTGCAAAGATACGCCAAATCCTGGGTTTGTGCTCGACGCTCCGCAATTGGCGTTTCAAACGCTACTCCGCGATTCTTTGAAACTCTATTAGCCTCGCTTTTGACTGATTATTTTAGTACAAAATTTGTATTTTATTATTTTACGTCACTTAGATATACGCGATTAAAGCATTATAACTCTTAATTTTTAACATTGTTATCTTTCTTTTCATTAATATATATATATATATATATATATATATATATTTACGTGGAGAAAATACAAAGATTCGTGATATTATTTCAACGATATTTTGGCTTAAAGCAACTAGATAAGAAATTGTAATAACAATCAATGAAAAACAGAAACGAAAAGATGGAAGCAGAGTGGTTACGAACAGTGTCACGTACCGATATTGCAGATTGAGAATTAATAAAACTGTTAATTAAGCTTCGGTGACCCAGAATTATTAATTAGATTTCGCAGAATAATACAACCTTCGGTTCGGAGAGGCTGGTCAAAAGCTTGAGATATGATAATAAAGTTGATTGAGATTCGATAGACGTAGCGCACACATACACACACACACTCACACACATTCGCTCACACATATACAATTTACGGCACCTTCCTTAATATAAGAAAGTATTATAAATATACGAGTCTGCGTTGAAATATATAAAGGGCGCGCAGTTAATTAAAAATCTATAATTTCTTCATTAATTATACTTCTAGGGCTTAATCGTCACGATTTCTATATCATGGTCGTATCGAATAAATTTAACGCTATATAATTAAAAGCTATGAGGATACAAAGATCGCCTTTAGGCACGACGCACAAATTCATATATCTTCAATTTATTTGTTATGTAAATTATAATTTCGAAAAAAAAGTCACGAGCAAACGTTATGACGTTATGCGCGCTGTGAAAGCATGCACCATATTTAATTTACCGTCGCCAGTTTTTTGTTGCATTGCACATAGTTCTTGTCTATACTATAACGATAGTTTAACTCGTTAATTATATCGTGGCATTTTAATTACACTTTGCATTTTACGGCACGAGCACACGCGAGATCGATCGTGAGAAAACATAGCGTTGGTTGCGCGGTTCAAAAGCAGACGCGCGTATTATATACGCTGAACAATGAGATATACATTTCAGCATCTCTTTACGCGACATTTAACTCACATCAGTATCAAAAGGATTAAAACATACACTTGTCAGACCGTAACTGTATCCTCAATGTTTATCACGAAACTAATAATTTATTTCCTCGTTGTGTTAAGGGACGATTTTCCTGGATAAATATTACCCGTATTTTCACGAGTCATCTTCACATGCGCCGCGTACATAAATACACACGAGATAAATTTCAAACAATACCGACAATGCCGAATAATACCTAAAATTCTAATTTTATGTTAAAAGGGTAGCTTGTGTTGAAAACTCGATATCAGCGAATGTGATGTCTGCGCGCAACTCCCCGTTTCGCGGGGGTTGCGGAATGATTTTCCGCGAGCACTCACCTAGATACTTCTCCGTCGACCTGAAAAATTTCCGCGCACCGAAGGACGACGCGAGATATTGAGCGCGGCCGCGACGAGATCGGCGGGCAACTGATCTGAAAACGTCATACCTTCCTACGGACCGCCGTTGAAAACTTTTATCAGCCTCCTTGCAAGATTCGTGCACTGGCACGTATGCCATATCTACGAGATTCCGGAATCGCGCGCGACACGATTATCGTCGCCGATTACGATGGCGATCGTGTAACGTTCGCGCCGCGTGAAACTACCGTTTCAAAAAGGAGATTGACGGAGGAAGAGCCGACGAAATGACGACCGCGACGTCTATAATCGCTTACGACGGCGCCGGTGCGTGTGTACACAGCTGACGAGAAAATGAGTACGCCGAAACTACTCCACAAGGGACGATTACTTCGATTTTTTACTGACGAAAATTTGATCGAGCACTCTAGCTGCCTCTTCTCCGTTTTCAATATTAAACACTTCGATCAATTTCGTACGAGGACCTGGCTGAAAATGAGATTAACTGAAGGAATTGTCTTTGTCTATTATATAGCGGCACGCTTTAAGATCTTGGTCCTTAAAAACATCTAGAATATGTTTATGACAGGAATTATTAATGTCTCGAGAGATCGTCTTCAAACTCGCCAAAAATTTTCAAATAAAAAAGAGCGATAATTCTGAGACACTGTCTATGTAAAGACGTAAATATTGAGATGTGTATCTACTGCCTTAAATTATCCTTTATATCTGTTGTCTTAAATGGAAACATTTCAGATAACAGATAATATCGCGGTAACGGGTCTCACGCTACCCGGAATCATTCAAGTCACATTCTTTTTTCAAGTATAATTTATAGCAAAATATGCGATTTACACTTCAAGTACGTCATGTTACATCATCGAATATCTCAATGCAGATGATTCCAAGCCCGTTTTCCAGCGCAAAATCTTTACGTATTACAAAGAGAACTCAAACAAAACCTACTTACTAGATTTGCGAAAAATGCGACGACAAATTTTATAAGCGGATTAACACGACGTTGTTAGCCGCTTTTCCCGAGCTGCAATGTGCATTTTAATCAACTCTTATTTTTGCCCATTTCACCTTCACTTGTGATTAGTGACGTGTTTTGTAAAGGTGATATATTTACGTGGCGAAAGCGGTGAAAAATAACCTCGCGAAGTGCCTGGTCGATCCGAAAGCGGGATCAATTTGCGAGGATTAAGTTAATTGTTCGGGAAAACGCGCTACGACTCGAGTAGCTGCTGCTACTATTAGAACGGTAAGTACAACACGTCTCTGGAGAATGCGCATGACGCAACAGAGATTTCGCCAAGTAAATAACGTAGGTATATATCGCATCGCGGGTGAAAATCGATAAACCGTCATCGCGGGCTTTCGTTTTATCTCGAAACTCGTCTTATCTCGTTTTCGCTATTTTAATGTGTCCTACAAAGATTACGCTGCTGCGAAAGTGGCGGAGCGTGTTGCAGGAGGTAATTTTAACATGAAAATACTACTACGCGTTAAATATCAAGTTTATTTACATACGAACCATTTCCAAACAATTAAACTCGATGTTTATACGCCGAGCATATTCGTCGATACGTATATAGTTAGCAACTTACTGGGATATTGCGTCTCGTTTAACGTCGCTTCCTAAAACACGCTATCGATTCAACTGCAGGCTCAGCCGCTCAGCTTCCAAAGTGCGCCGAATGATTTCCGGAGTTCGCGGAAGATTCTACGTCGCGAAATAATTCGCGAAGGCCGTCATAGAAGATTAGTCAAATTAGTATGCGCTATGCGTGAGTTAGTCCAGATAATTTAACTGGATTAGTTGTTATAGGTTGTTACGAGAGCACGAGGTCAGCAAACGGTACCTTTTGCACGTGTAAATTTTCTTCGATATCCCTTGCGCGATGTATAGCCGGAAGTGGCGAGGAACAACCGTCGTCGCGAGGAACCGCCGCCGCCGCTGCCGTCGTCGGGCAGCACTTTGCGCAGCTTCACCTAATCGTATGTTTTCGTTGTATTACAAACTCCCTGCTATCGACGAAAATCTACATGGCGTCGGAAATCCGGACGAATCAAACGAACGTATCGTCGCGTCGCGAGCTCGTCTCGCGAGCGTGCCAAGATATGCAGAACTTGTGGGAAAAATTTTGCCCGTTCTTTCCTGCGCGAAAACAAAACCGCTTCCCGGAAGCCACGATAAACTTCAATGATTCATTCATTGTGCGAATTTTCGTATTATAGATAATAAAAACTTGTTTCCGAAGGTTATCCGATCAAAAACACATGTAAATTATATTTGAACATATTCGTCGTAAAACTCCAAAACGATCTGACTGGAAATATTCAAATATTTGAAAGTATTATATATAAATATTCAAATCATGAAAACAAGAGATAAACATTGGAGTGATGGTATAAAATAGTTTTAATCGAGTTTTGTGTTTTTTCCTCTTTGCAATTCTTTCTGTCAATAACAAGAAAATAATTAATATACGGAAATGATTAATATATCACAAATAGATGCAAATTGTATAGAATAAACAACATCAAGATTTTTTTAACATGACAGACTGTTTCCACAAACCTAATATGTTCATATTTAATAATACAGCAGAAAACAATAGTGATGGATTACAAAAATAACTAACATAATACATCGCGATTAAGTGCAAATCATCATTCAGAATCAGGGAAATCAGATTCTTCTATTACAAGAATATTTACATATAAATATATATACAATATATATATCCATATTTATATATTAATATACATTGATACATGAATATTAATATCAATTAATTATTAATTAATTGTCAATTAAATATTCATATTTGATTAAATTTATTGAAAAATAAGGGAGAACGGTATTTCGTCCGAATTACGACGTAAACATTCGAGATTAGTTTTTCGGCTTGTCTTGAAATTTCAAAGTTCACACATTGTATCTCCACGTCCGCAGATTTAATCCCGCGAGGACGTGGAATGCATTTCCGTAAACTGCGCATCCAACCTTGGAAGATAATATCAATCGTAACATAACACATGTCAAGCGAATACGAGCGGAGTGCACACACAATCGCGAAGGTGCTTTATACTCATTCATGATTCATACATCCACCCGAAGCGCCCGATTGTAAATGATAAAACTGTTTATATTGTCGGAACACCGAAGCAATGAGAGAGGAGGAAAAACGAAATTGAACAACATAAACGAAAGAGCTAAATAAGTCCACATCAAGATAATGACTTGATAATTCCAGAAGGCAACGAACGATAAGATGACGCTTCCACGATCGTCATCTCTATTAGCGAATTTTCTCAAAAGAGATTTTCCGGCGTCTCGACTTGTATTCTCCGAAACCATAAAATTTTTCCTTCTCGCGAAGTACGAGAAACAGTTGTATAAAAGATAATTACTTCGAGAGCTCGGTTATACAAGGTGCTTAATTAAGAAAGTTGTCATACTTTGAAAGTACATTTTGTACGAGTTCTATACAAAAAACTGTTTAATCAGTTTTTTTTTAATTTTTAAACCCCTTTAATTTTAATTTTATATTTATCAAATAATAAATCAGGGTGCAACATCGATCTCTCAAAAGCACAATATCTCTATATTTTCTCTATATATTCTATAACAAACGTCTGCATTTTTTAAATGTTGGAAGGACAAATGTGCGAAGGTGAAAAATAAGTTTGCATACGTTCTGCGCAAGAAAGAATGTAATATTCATATTTTAATGTAGGATAAACATTTTTGCAGGTTAACACGTGCGTCTACCAGAGAGCTGAAAATACAAACATGCATTCGCTGCAGTATTCAACAAAGTGGCATCGAAGGAAAAAAAATGACGCATATTGCAAGGAAAAATCTCTGGTGCAAATCAACGTTCCGCTTCGACGTTGCAATAAGCACTTTACTTATGTAACCAAAGAGCCGACAATACTTCCATTATTTAAAATTATAAATAATACAACAACAATAAAGATGCGCCTATTTATGCGAAGCCTCGCTTTACCATTTCAATAAATCTTATGCGATTATGCAGATTTCTGTATGAATACCTATTGTGCCAGTATTATTCACAGAATTTGAAATCTCAAGGGAAAAAGAGCAGCGAGTATAAAATTACACTGCTAACAAAAAATAAATAAATTGACGCGCTAAATTTACTTTAAATAATATTTTGATAGGCAAATAAACGCTGTAACGAAACGTTGTATGAATAAATATGATTTTGTTTCCTTTATTAATAAAATGGAAAAATCGAAGGGAACGCGTTCTCCTTTATTTGCATTTGAAGAGAAATATGGCCTCAAAAGGTTCGCGAAAAATTTCTCAAATATCTAAAATTTCCCTTAGAATATTTCCCAGGGAAATTTTATTTTTGCTCTATTTCTTGGAATCAGATGCGGGTCAGAGGCTTATGTCGTATTAGGTTTGATAAATAAATCCTTTAATGACACGTGGAAAGACTCCAGAGATGTGCGTGTCGCGGAAGCTTATCGGAATAAAGCAATCTGCTGATCAGCTAGCTGCTAGAATAAAGGATTGCATGTCACCGTATGCATCGCCTCATCGATATTGCACGTCATTTACTCGGCGATGCAGAACCAAATTGAGATCCGCTTTCGATCAGGGACAGAGGACCGTCTTTTAGGAATATTAAGGCTTCTGACACGTCACTCAGCACCTATGTCGGATCCTGACGTCAGAGGCAACGTCAAACGAAAGCGAAATCAAACGATTTTTTTTTACAATGCACGTCGGAATAAATGAATCTTTTTTTCCGCGTCGCGCTTATAAATTAATTATTCGCGAGCTAAAAATAATAAATTATCTTCTCACAAGATTGTTTTATCGAAACGTGTTCACCTGTAGTTGAACGTATATTAAGGGAAAACTTATGTAGCTTCTTGTTTCTCTTCTGATGTCATATCTAATTTAATATAATTAATGATGAATTAACATTATGACATCTCTTGGAGGAAGAATATTTCTCGCAATTAGCTTTAGGTGGACTTTATCGTCGATCAGACACGGAAGTTTCTGTGAGACTTTTCTAACTATTTATCAGCATTTGTAAAATTAACGTTACTCAACGAAACGGTGACAGAAGGAGCGGGTACTCTCGCTATTTTTAGCAGGTCAGGTGGGTGCTTCGTGATTCGCGTGATATATGTATTTTCATCGCGGCGAAGGAGCGGAGCGGAGCACAAAGTGCCGTCATTCAAAAAGAGAGTCGTTGTATAGAATGTATAGATAATTGGCAAATCGGCCCTTTATTTACGAGTCGCATATGTAAAGTCACGCACCACAGGCAGGTACTAATTGGGATCATAGTGCGTGGGCGGAAAATGAAGTCATCATCACCTATATAGTCGTTAATACAGCATCGTTATCCGCGTAAATGACGCAGACACTGACGCAATGAGCGTTTCTCGCGTGTACATCTAAAATTACTTTAATTGACAAATTCAGGGTACTCAAAACGGGTTAATAAGAATTTCTCGCGACTCCGTTTCGCGATTTAATACGATACGAAGTGAGAAGACTTTCAAGATACACGCGACCTTCTATATACAAACAATTTTATATTTTCCATTTATTTTTAATAAATGGAAAATTATTTTTAATAAATGGAAAATTTAACTAAAAACATTTAAATAAAAAATTAAACATTATTTGACTAAAGTCGAAGAAGAAGAAGTTTAAATAAATTTCCAAAACTTTTGCGCGTCTTTTCATAAACTTTACTGTTAATTATTGAAAAGTAGATATTTCTTTCTTGATAAGCTGTCTCTAGCTCGTCGCGATGTCAAGTCCAACCCTGACACTCACGCTCTCAGTGAGATGACATAATGTCACAGTAGCATGTCAGAGTAACATTCTACGAATATATGCAGAATTTGATCGGACAATAATAGTGTTGCCCTTATTGAATCGATATCGATATCGATATCGATATCGATTATCCGTCGTTGCATGCCGAACCCTCAATCAGACACGGTTCGCCTTCGATCTCTATTGCACGTAGCGGAAAAATTCTACATCGAAATCATTCACGGAACGCAAATGGATTGTCACGCGATCTCCATTTTCCGTAACTCTAGTAGCTATAGCATCCTTCCCTTCTGAATTAGGTTTTATATATTCACGGTCAGCCACGGCATTGCTATCGCGAGAAATAAAGTCGAAAAAGAAGCTCCACAAATGATGACCGACAGGCAGATAATTACTTATACAGCACAGATTGTTGCAGAACAAGGTTTCAAACTTTTCTGGAAGCTTTCTGCAACTTTGAAACCTTTCTGGAAGCTTTCTGCAACAACCCATATAGGGTTTTACAGTCGGCCCAATACTGGGCCAGTATTAATTATACGGGCCCAGTATTGGGCCGACTGTAAAACCCTATATGGGAATCTGTGCTGTATGGGTATGATCCGTGTCATCGAAATAATCTAGGGAGATCGATCCTTCGTCTTCGACTTCTCGGGTATCTTTATTATTATCCGCATACTCGCGTATTCACGAGTCGATCGATACGCCCTGACATCGCTAAGTAAAACGAGGAAACTTACTTATTGTTAGAGATAATAAGGTCCAATCTCGGAAAAATGGAACAAGGAACGCGCCGAGAACGTTATTGATCGCCGACGTTTCGGTGTGTTTTTTTTTGTTCCTCGAGTAAATCTAATTTTATCGATCAGGATTTTCGTTAACGCACCCTTCGCGTATTTACGTTGTTAACGTTGTTGAGAAATCAGCAAGTCGAGATAAGAATCCCGGTAAGTTACACGAGTCGCGTAAGAGCGGACGAACACGGACAGACAACGTTCTCGACTTGTCACGCGATCTCCATGAAACGTTGAGCAACATATACGATTACGTCTTAGAATCGTCTTGTTAGTCTGCATCTTGTTAGTCGCAAAATAGAGAAGATTGAAACGTATACAATAATCGCGAATTTTAAAAAAGCATTCTAATTTACTCAAATTTGTTTCGCGAGCCAATTTACTTGTCGACGTGTTAAAATGGAACAGAATTCCCGCTTCGTCGGCATTAATGACAAAGCCAGATATCGGATGGTCAATTGGTTCGCTTTGAAATTTCCAAGTATTTTTATTTTCGCTTTAAAATTCTCAAATGTCATTACAGGAGCGTTTGTTCATATAATTTTACATAATCGCATTTTACGTTTCAAACGGGACACCGTATTCCGACGATCGAGTGCCATTTACCGGTAACAACTCGGAAAATTGATCAATTTCAACCGTGTGATACTCCAAAAGTGTCTCGCGCATTTAACCATTCGGCCTCGAGTCGGTCTAGACGTTGACGCAATTCAACGCACAGTAAAGTAATCAAGCAATCGAGCCCGCAAGATAGACCTGATCAGCCCGAAAATGAGTCAAAAGGTTTCCCATGTGATTTCTCAATCACGCATATACCGGCTTTGCCCTTGAGTTCGACACATGACGACATCGTGAGAAAGAGACGAAGCGATTATTTAAGAAACATTATAGAGAAGACCCCCCCTTCATCTACGGGTGCTTTGATCAATCTTTCTTCGAGTCAATCTTTCGTCGAGGCGCCGAGGAATCAATAGATGAAAACGAAAGAAGCTTCCCGATCAATAAATAAACAATAAAATCTTGTCCCTGGCTTAATTTTATACTTTACTTTGACAGATGTGTAATTTTTATAAAGATCCAGATATTCCCCGCTTTTCGAAAGTTCGCTTCACGCCACTTCGCTTTTATGAAAGACCTACATTATATGTATTAGTACCTATTTTTGCCTAACCGAAAAAAGTCCGAAGAGGATTTTCGCTTTTACGAAAAAAGGTGAAAAGCTTCCTCGCTTTACGTCATTCCGAAACCTGTACAAAACATTCGGAAACCTGTACATTTAATTATTTGCGAAAAGTTATTTTCTAACGAAAAACTGACAATAAATGATATGATGTCTCTTGATCTTCATTAATTTCATCAAGCGATTTGTGACTTGATGATGAAAGATGGTTCATTAGAGCTGGAATACTCCGTATAATATCAAGAAAATTAAAGAGAATTTCTAATGCAGTGGTTCTTATAACCTGATCTCCCAGAATATATTCTCGCATCCTCTTAAGAAATGCATATAGGTAAGACTGTACGGTTTGTCGACAAAAATAGCAATTAATTATCAATCTGGCACATTCCGTAAAGAACGCATGAATTCTTGGTTAGGAATCACTGTTTTAACGATTATACACGTAAATGTCATAGTTTACATAGTTATGTACAAATGGCGGAGTGTATAGAAGTCGCGTGAGAAGTCCAAGAATGCCGATCGATTGCCAACTTTGATTGAGCCAAACAGGATTGAGCCGCGTGTTTGAAGAATAACAAAACGTGACGTAATAAAGATATATAAAAATCTAGCAGAAAATTAATTGTTAATTAATCCTATGCCGATGTACGGATACAGTATGGATAAGGAATACAATTCGGCTGGATAATATAATCAATAGTTTAGAAAAGAGAAATTATGAATAATTGTTGAAAATAGAGATAAAAATAAAACAGTTTTGGGCTCTAAAAAATATGTGTTTAGGATAAAAAAGAATTTCAAATATCGAATAAATAAATCCATTCGACTACCGCTAAATTATTTCACACGATTGCATAACGATTGCATAAATTGTGTAAAAACCCGGACGTAATATCCGCGCCTTTTATATTTCTTCACCGCAACCAGTTTACTAATTAATCTGAAAAGTGACGAAAGTTAGATCGCGATCGCGACAGATTATCGACTAATTATCGGTAAATTTTTTTCCGCTCTCGCTTTCGACGAGGCTCAATCTCGTCCGGAAGACCTAACTGTCACGTCCATTGGAAAACGATAAATCGTACGCGAAGAAATGCATCGATCCTCGTTACCAGGAATACCAGGCGGAGGGATTTCGCGGACGAATAAAGCCGTTTCTCGTACTGCGCGGCGTGCTTCGCATTCGCGTCACGATTTTCGTCCTCCGTCTCGCTCGCGCGCCCTCCCGCGCGCGAGCACGAGCGGAAAAGGGACGGAGAGTGATGAAAGGAACGAGCTGAAATTGGTAAGACGGCACGCGGCTATATACTGTAGCGGCGTGAAGAACAACAATGAATAAAGAAAGTAGAAAAGAAAACAAACTCGCGACAAATGAGGAGCAAAGGTGAAGGTGAAGGGAAAAGGGAACGACGACCTCGCGAGTGTCAGATTCGGGAATGAAAGTCCGCGCGTGACCTTCCCCGGGGAATTGGTGTTACGCAAAATCGTCGCCGCCGCGTTGCCGTCATCGCCGGCCGCCGCTTATCTCGACCGTAAAAAGGATCGGAGCGCGTTTACTCGCCGTGACGCGCGCGTGACGTCGGCGCCGATTCACAGACTCACCATCGAGGGACGTGACGTTGCTGCGTGTTGCCGCGTCGCCGGCCACCGTGTGCGTCCCTCTCCCGTGTGCGTTATCGCGCGCGGCCACAGGCCACACCGCCGTGACGCGGCGTCGACGCTCGCGGCCGTTGTTACAACACACGAGTTCGTTAGGCCCTGGTACACGCGTGTGATGACGCCGCCACCGCCGCCGCCGCCGCCGCCGCTGCCGCTGCTGGTGTTGTCTATACTCCTACTCCGACTACTCCTTCTCCTCCTCCCGCCTCCTCTCGCCGTCTCCTCGCGCCGGCGGGCGCGAATGTGAAAATGCGTGTCGCCGAGGCGTCGCGCGTCGCGACGCAACGCAACGCAACGCGACGGGACGCGACGAGACGCGACGCCGCGCAGAACGACCGCGCTACCCGCACGCGGAACGGCCGGAACGCAAAGACCTTTCTCTTTCTCTCTCTCTCGCACGCTCGCTCGCTCGCTCGTTCCTCTTGCGTTTCTCGAAGCAATCGATACTCGCACGAGGACCGCGCGATACTCGGTAACGCGAACGTGCACGTGCGACGGACGGGCGTCGCGCGGCAGTGGCGAGTGGCGAGTGGCGGCTGGCGGCTTTCAATCGGCGCAGCAGCACAAGCAGTCCCGTCCCGCGCGCGATTCACGCGGACGGATGATGCGAGCTCGCCGCGGTGACGCGACGAACGGAGAAAACGGCCAGCGCACCGACTGCGGGCCTGCAGCTGGAGGCGGCTACGATCGGCGTCGGCAGCGACGGCGACGTCGACGGCGACGGCGGCGCGCACAACAAAAACGGCGACATCGTTTCCCGATCGTCGGCGTCTGACTTAACTTAACTTTGGTCTGCTTTGGTCGGCTGCCGACGGGTCACGGCGCTGGTTGCCGGACGCATGCCGCGCGTGTTTGCCGGCCGCGACCGAGAGTCACCGGAGACGACCGAGCGGAGACTGGCTGGTGCCCTGGTGCGACTGCACCGAGGGTTGCGCGTTGCGTCCCAACTTTCAACTTGACGCGAGAACTACCCCGACCCGGGCCGGGGCAGTTCTCCAAAGCTGGCGCTCGTAAAACTCAAAAAGCCCCTGTCGGGTCGTAGTCTCTCGAAAATTTTTTATTTTTAGCATACATTCTGTTAAATATTAAAAGATGCAATTTAAACCAATACCTTAGGTTGAATAACATTGTTTTTTACTGATTGTGAGTGTCAAAATTTATTATTTTAACTTTGTTGGTCTAGTTAAATTAACGACATATTGAATAGGAGCAGTGGCGATCTATAGATAATGGTTAAAAATGACTCAAATTGAGAATAATAACACTGTACAAATTTAACAGTGTATGGTCGATATTTCAGGTGCAGAGATCGAGCAGAATCGTAATGTGGGATGCTGAAGGGCTCGCGTTTAACGAAAGGAATGCGAGGATCACTTCTGACGGGCTGAACAACGAGCAATCCGAATAACGCGCATGGAAAAGCTTTTCGTAATCAGAACCGAAAGTCGATTTGACCAAACAAATCCGTCGTTGCGTGTCGATTACACGCGTGCTCGCGCGATTCATTAGAAACGTACGAGCGGGTTACGCTTGACTTCGCGACGACGACACGACCCACCCCGCGGATCCCCCTTGTTACAACGCGACGGCGCGGCGCGACACTCCTCGAATGCGAATTCGGTGAAATTTCTTCCGATCTTACGCGAAATTTATGCAACACCTACGCAAGATTCGGCTCGCGTCCGTGAATCGCATTTGAATGCGTCGACTCGTAAGTAAACCACGGGCGAGGAAGAATCCGTGACGCGGAACAGGAACACTTATTTGTCTGCCGTCCGAAAGATGAAAAAAAATAGGACACTGGCCATAACGTCGTGGCGATGTCGACATCGCGAGAGAAAGAAAGAAAGAGAGAGAGGGAGGGAGAGAAGCTGGTGAGAAGCAATAAACGCTGTTACGACGCTGTCATATATGTTTGCGGTGAAGGACTTGCAGCATCCCGCTGTCAATCTCTTCATCGAGGATCGGCGCGAGAACGGTTGCGGTATTATTTTTTTTTTTCCCAATAGTCCGACCACGAAGTTCAACAACGTATCTGTCCTGTTTACACGCCTCACGCAAAGCGAGAAAGAAGGCCTTTCATTTTAATGAGCTACATCGCAAAGTGAACGCGAAGCATGTTGCGCCGACCGTCGATTAAATTATTCTCACTTTCTTTTTTCCCGGCGCGCGTGCCGTAAACACTGGTCGGCAAGCACAAACTTTTCTTTCGTTCAAATAATCTTTAAATAAAAAATAAGTACGTAAGATAAGCTAATAAGCTTAATAAGTACGTGAGATGAGTGCGCGCGATTTCTAAAGAGTTTCCGCGTATTATTATCAATAGATTTCAAACTTCAAAGTTTGCGATCTCTAATAAGATCTAGAGATAGATAAGATCTAGAGATCGCGAACTTCGTAGAACGACCGATTTAAATAACGCAAACCGTGAGAAGAATAATAATTTCTACGGCATGCGCAAATAAATGTATCATACGTTAAGAAGCTATGTAAAAATAAATTATATATAATATTTGTTCATCTAATTATCCGTAATTTATTTAATTTTCACGACAGATTGACGATATAAAGCGGCGCGTATTGTTAGGATAAACGTTTCCTCGCCAGAGGCACAGAATAATGTCCGTTTATTAAAAAATCCTTGATGTTCAACGATTTCTATTAATGGCATAATTGAATTGATTGTATAATCACAATCACGCTAATATCTTTACTTGGAGCAAATCGGTATGATGTAACGAGAATCGCGATGGAAGGAAGGAATTACTCGTCGTGATAATAAGACAGGACCGCCCGTTCGTTGTGCAGTCGTTAATAAGGATTATGATACAGCGGAAGTAATGTGCGAGTTTAGCCGCGTGCGCGATTCGTTTGCTAACTCGCACTGGCTGATTGACGTAATATATGTCACACGAGCCGTCCACGTAATTCAAATAATTTATTTTTGCCGATTCGGAATTTCGCGCTCACGCGAAATAATTGCGAATTATAAATTATGATTATTGCGCTCACGCGTAATAAATTACTAATCCCCGCTTCTCTTGAATATATAATTGAAATATCCAGTCTGAAAATGAGCAGAGATCCAACCTTTGAAATAGATTTGGGACCTTATATTTGTCACTCTTGTGACGATAAATTATTAAATACGAGCTTATTTATTAATCTACTAACTCGTACGCGTACAGAATTGAACTCTTCAGGAAACAGAAAAATCGAGGAAAAATAATCGAAGGAAAACCGGAACTGAAACCTCAAAGAGAGTTCTCTTAATTGTAGGAAAGATTACGGAGCACTTTCATGGGTAAATCATTTGTGCGAGTCCAATTTTCTGGTTACAATGTGTTCACCCGACAAATCAACTGTCATATCGAGTAGACGAGATGTGCATTGACGTGACATTTATGACAGCACAGTCAAATCTGTCACATAATAATGGTTCGCGATTCAGATTTATTGAATGTTCAGTTCACGAATAAACGCTGGTCTTTAAAAATATCAAAACGCAACGATGCGTACACACGATCTTATCGTCGTATTGAAACTCTCAATTATGAGTACGTACTCTTAATCACATTGCATTAAAATTAATAAGAGAAAATTCCAACATCAAAATATTCACGGTTCGAATAATCTCTTATCGCTCAATCGATATTTTTTAGTTCCTTATTCATTGTTACATAAGTTTAAAGTGTCAAATTAATACTTAATTTGAATCTTTCTCTCATTTTTTATCACTCCTATAGATCGCCAATGCTCTTACTAAAAAAATATGTCGTTAATTTAAATAAACTAATAAAATTAAAATAATACTGTTGTTTCGATACACAGTTAAAAACAACAAAACTTTATTTAACTTGAGATACTGCAGTTTAAATTTCATTCTTTAATATTTAAACAGTGCTGCGTAAATATTGCATAATAATCATCATATACAAATTGCTAAATTAAAATTACTAAAATATAAATCATATTATAAATGGTCATAAGTGGAGCCATATATCATTAAAATATAAATTCTTTTTACTCCTGTATTTTTATTATTGCTCGTAAAGACAAATTTTAGAACTTGATTTTACTTACAAAAATAAAATATTAAAATACGATGCAAAATGAATATAATAATAAAATATTCGTTCAAGACAAAGATAGATATCAAGTTCGTACTTAACAAACTATTATATAAAATTCCTCGCGCATTATAACTCTTAGCATCTATCAAACTGTGTCGAAATTTATGATTTTTGCGACGTTATACGAAACAACACATTAGCATAAACTCGAGGTGAGCGATCCTTTCATCTGTAATAAAAAATAATAATAAAATTCATATCAACCTTCAAATAGACTCTTTCGATACTATTACTTTCGACATCCAAATTGGCAAAGATCTCCGCGATGATCGCGACGGTCGCGAGTATGTAACGATTGTAACGTATAGTTGAGAGAACCAGTTGATTTGTTTCTTTTTTAAAGTGAATAGACATCGGCAATAGCGTGGCAAATGTCGCTAAATGTTGCAACGAGAACGTTGTAAGGAATGCAACTCGTGAGGATCCCCGACCTAGTGTCACTATTACGATTCACATGTCCGTCTAAGAGAGTGCTCGAGCTACGAGCAAACGTACTTACATGCGTGTGTACGATGCTTTTGTAATTGTTTTGTACAAACAAAGTGCGTAGAGACTCACGCAATGTGCTCACTAAGCCTTGAATTGATTTGAATACGATTTAACGAATGCAAATTTTAATAACAGAATATTAATTTTAACTTTTCGCAGGAAAACTAAATTTTAAGTCACGCTAAATCACTTATTTATCAATTGTGTTTAAAAAAATTTGCACAAGTCCTAATATTATAATATAGAAATACATTCTATAAAAATATCACCTTTTCTAGTCTTAGAAAATATATTAAGCTGTAATAAACAAATTAAATAATTTTTTTTGCTAATCAATACTAACAATAAATACATATATAACTATTTTTTTTAATATTTAAAGTATTTCAAACTTTATGCATATAATGAATAATAGTGAAAAAAACTGTATAAAAGTTAAAGATTTCTCGATAACCGTTATTAAAATATACAGTATAATATATATACGTAATATAAAAATATACTTTTATTCCAAAGAATATAAATGAAGGAATAGTCAATTCGTTGATAATTGAATAATAAACAGTCGTGAGATTTTGCAAACGATGACCGAGTTTCTGTACCCTGAATTGGATTATAGCTTCTTGAGAATGCCTGTGCAAATGCATGGCATTGTGCGATAACGGCACGTGTCGAGAGTTAATTAGACTTTCAAATCGGCGAAGCTTACACTTCATAAGTAGACAAAAGATACAGGACATGTACATACATAAACGCAAACGAAATGATTCATATATAAAGTGAAAAGAATTTCAGGTTATTGCAAAGGGAAAGACCTCAAGTACGACGAAACGTCAGATATCTTCTCATCGCGTGTGCATGGTGTATTAGTTTTGCTATTATTAGAGACCAGTTGGGGTTTGCAAAATGACTAATTGTAAGCCTGAACACGCGACCAATTTCTAAGTAAAGATAAACGGTAGGAGAAGGCCTACCGGCATTATTCAGCGGTGATCAAGAGCTAAGCTAACGGCGTCAGGTCGAACACCCGTAACTTAAACATTCAAGGCCACGTACTCGATGGCCTTGGAGGAGACGATTTTTGCATTTGGCTAGTATCTCTTTATAGGCGCGCAGCATTGCATGCTTTCGAAGCGTATTGCTATTTTGCAATAAGATAGGATTTTGCATACAATAATTTCTAGCGTTCCTAACACCTATAGAGAATAATCAACTTGTGACAGTCTAATATGTTAATAATCGCGAGATATTGCAACATATTTTCTAGTACGACGATAATCAGATTGCGCACGCATGTAAATCGACCTCGGATTAATTACGCCCATAGAAAGCAAGGCAAGCGTGTATTTAAAAAACCGGAAGAAATCAAACAAAAAAAATGATTATGGTGTACATATCGGATATCGCTCTTACATTGTCTTTGGTAAATCGACCGCGACTTATTACTCGTTCTGTCTTATTATTTATTGTCGCGAGTGTATGCGTCAGCAGAATTTTCGCGACACCGAACTATAATACAATATTACCGTACGCTCGGTAAACAGCGAAGGCAGCATATTTCGTTCGCGATATCAGTTGACAGAAAAATAATCTTCTTTCACTACTGCGTAAGGCTTTTGTCACACCATCTGTTTGTTTTATGTCTTTATATGAGATAAAAAAAGCTTTTATATATTATCAAAATTGTTTTGCGACATGAAAAAGTTTTCGCATTTTCTCTTTAAAAACTAAAAACTTGGCGAATATACGACTTCTTTCTGTCCCTCATATTTCTTACATAATGAAACGATCTCAGACTTCGATGGTAATCTGTTTTTCGAGGCCGTAACTGTTAACAGAAAATGTGTTCGGTTAACAAAGACGGTAACGGAGTGCCTCAAGGATAACTTTAATTGCAAGCTGATCTCGAGCCATCAGCACCGTCCCGCTTATGAATGACCACACTAAACCGCCGTCGAATCCTAATCAATCGCCGCCGCAATAGAACAATATCGAATCTAAATGTGTCTTTGTTGCAACGACACCTCGTTACGATGGGACGGACGGCGCTCGTTTGATTCTATAATGCAGTGACGCGACAGCGTAATTCTCTCTTTCAACGGCAGCTCGAGTACAAACTGAGACTCATATTTACATAAATTTTCCTAGGAATCTCTATCCTCAAATATATTGCGATTCACTTTTTCACACTGACCCTGAGAGCTCGTAACTTCGACGCTCTCGGACACTTTTGAGTACACGTTGCTATTTTTGAAACACGGGAAAATCATTTTTTTATTACGTGGACCGTGACAAATGTGTAGTCGTCTCAAGGCAATCACATAAATTAGCAGTGGAAACATCAATAAATTAATCTTTTAATATTTCAAAAATTTAAATATGATATATACGTGCCCAGTTTGATTAGTCACACACGAAAATCCCCGAGAATTTTTTCCTCAGATATATATCTAAAACTTTCAAGTTATCTTTTTTTTTCTTAAAAAGGTTCTCGCGCGGATAAAAAATCAACGGAACAAAATACGTGATTTTAAACGTGTTCACGTCGATGGGCTCGACTCGACATTTCGTATTAATGTTGCGACGGATTCAAATATTTCATGGTCATTGTTACGGCTTCTCGAAGGCCAACACGGTGTTTCCGACCCATGAACAACTCCTTCGCGAAGTTACATCTATTCACTTCATTTTTTCTTTTTCGACGCGAGGTCCTCGAAGAAAGAGTGGGAGAGAACGACGAGTGTGTGGTATGGTATCCACCCCTCTTCTCGGGCTACCTATTGGCAAGGTGGCACAGGTGACTTCGTCGTTCCGCGATCGAGCCTCGATCACTCGTAAAGCTCGCGTTGGAACAGCCGGGCAATTCGAGGATCGCGAATACACTCGATCACAATCCATGCGGTTCCCTTGACCGGCCGAGTCCGAAACTCCGCACCTTCCTCGAGAGAGAGAAAGCATTCTCGGTGAATCGGACAACGAAATTCCCACCAGAGCTACAGTGAGGCTTTCCGATGACGATCGCGCAAACGCGAACGTGATCTACGATCTACGCTCTCTTGAAAGAGGCCTACGTTCGTGATACGAAAGAGTTAAACCGGCCGAACGATACTCCTGCGCGAAATACCTCGCTCGTCGCGCTCGTTGGAGGAGCGAAATGGGGACGTTTGTGAGAATTTGGGCGATTTTCAGTCTGATCGCTTTGTCGCACGCCGAGTCATCATCGGTGGAAGTATTGACATCCTCGAGTGGTCTCGGCACCTTCGAGGAGGAGGCTATACTTCGCGTGCTTTCGCGCAACAAGACCGACACGACTAAGAATTTCACTTTCGTCGAGTTAATCAGCAGCCTTGGTAATTACACGATAGACACAGAGAAAGATATATGGAGTGACGACAGGCCGGAAGTGCATCACACGAATCCGCACTATGGTGAGTGATACCAGAATTACTACGCTTTTACGCGAAACAATACAATATCTATCGACATTTCTTAACAAAATTTGCGAAATTTACTCTGTACTAAATAGGACTGTCTAACGTTTCGCCATTTATGTCCATTTCTATCAATGTAGATCAACTGTAATCTCGGTTTAATTTATTTTTTATCTTTTTCTAGTTTTAACAATTAAAAAAAGATAAAAAATTAAACCGAGATTTAAACTAATCTGCATTGGTAGAAATGGAGAAATTAATCAATCATATTTCGTAAGAACTGTGTATCTAGTGAAGATTAACATAAAAATGTCAAAAGGCAAAGATTATTCATGCGTTTCGCATTCATGTAGGAAACATGGTAAACCACTGACTGAATTTTAGCTTCACTAATTAACAGCTATTGTTCACGCGAATGTATTTTAAATCCCGGAAAGGCGTGTGCTCGAGGTTAAATAAACGGCTAAACGAATAAACGAGTGATTTTCCGGTACATTTTTAATCAAGCGGATCATGTTCGCGTGACGAACGAGTAAATAATTTCAGGCTCGTTGACGGAAGTATTGACAAGTTGGTGACCGATCACGATGCGTATTTAGCGCGTGCACCGGCTTCATCTTTTAAACATTAGCCGTTAATTGTAAAATCCACTCGCGGCAATCGAAATTCGCATCTTCGCGCGCTGTCGGCTCACATAATTAACAAAATGCTGTTAACCTTTGATCAAGCACGCGGAATGGAGTAAATACCCGCGTCTCCCGAGCGCTAATAACAATTGACATTGATGATTCGTCAAAATGTATAGCGAGGAGCGATATCGGGAGCTTCCACGATATCTTGGTACAGCAACGATCTGTGATGGGTACTAATTTCGTTCGCGTCTGTAAAAACGTGTTACCGCTGCACTTTTATAAATCGAAGGCCGTCACATACATTTATTCCAACTGCGTACCGCGCGGATGCCGATCACGTTGATTCACAAACGCGCGTAAGAAAGATTCGGAATATTTTCTTTCGATTCTGAGAATGTCCAAATAACTCCAAGTTACACACAAAAGATATTATTTCAGTCTTCAACAAATATAAAACTGTCGTCAAATGCATCTGCGATCAGAATATCTTGTATAATCAAGAATACTTAAACGGAAGATTCTTTGTATCGGCATATTTAATCGAAATCGGGCGGCAAAGAATGCATGCGTCCGCAGAAAACATATTGACCTTAATTGCCGCATACATGATGATTTGCATATATGAATTTTTTAAAAACCAAACTCTAATCAGCTTTATTTTTTATCAATTTTTTAATTTTAGTATCAGAGCACGCGAGTAGTTGATAATCTAATCATGCAATTTTCTTTACTTTTTATCTCATGATCAATTAAGGTCACATATAAGAATCATACATGCAAATTTAATTCAACTTTTTATCTTTTAACTGTCATTGCTAAAATTTACGAGACATCATAGGATGAAAGTACTGTCGATATTTCGACATACGCGATGTTCGAACGACTTGTACAGTGGCGGTATCGTACGCATTATGCCGTCGATGCACCGACGAACGTGACTGCAGTATTTGCAGCGTGACATAACAAAAGTCTTAAAAGATTTCAATGTAGGAAATCACCTCACGAAAGGTATGTCGACATTTCGGCATACTTTTAATGCAAACCATTTGTAAACCGCTGTGCCATTCGAAAACGTTAAGCCCAGGGATTCGCGATAATTTTACAACTTGCTAAATTAAAATATAAAATGTTTCGTAAATAATGTGCATCTGCATTTATGTCTCAAGTGATTTCCCGAAATAATAAATTTTAACGTTTTATAATTCCGAAAGACGGGTGCGTAATCCGAAATATCAATGAATATAATAATTCCGTTCATGTTTCATCGTTAATTCAAATATACATCATCACTTCTATATACACATCTGAGGCGGGATTCTGTAACTCCTTAATGATAGTTTCAGTATCGGACTTACTGGACCCGTATCTCGCATGCATTACTTAAAAATAAAAGGTATTCCTTTTTTTACGGTTGGAAGCAAGTTCATGGCAAAAACGCATCTACGTACAGTTTTTATCAATCAAGAACCTGTTCATGGTAACCGGTTCTGTTTATTATGGGAAAGATATGGGCATTACGGATGCGGCAAGAAGAGGATACAGGTATTCCCTATCCGCCGTATATTTTTGTAATATCCGCCACAAAACGAGTTCCTACGAACAAGTTAGTTTTTTGTAACAAAAGTTATATAGGTATCGAGAGTGATGAGATTCCGGACTTTTAACAACATGTTATTGAACTTCTCCGTCTCGGACGATACAACTTCATTTTTTATCTTTTACTTTTCTTTAAGAAACGTAATCTCAAACGTGATCTTAAATAAGAAGAATCCATATTCCATTTATATAAAGCGGTTATTTCGTTATTCTTAGATGTTTCCATGGCGATGCTATAATAAGCTTGTTAGATATAACGAGCTACCACTTACAGTTCGATTATAACAAACGGACTTGAGTTATAATTATTTTTTAATAGATTTAGCCTTTAACTGTCTACATACGACGAATTGCATACGCAAAACTATTAATCGTGGCAGTACGTGTGTGATTCAACGTTACGCACTCTGCTGTGTTAAGCGCATGAGTCATGAACACGAGTATATCCGTTAAGCAAACACTGATTTATAAAAGAAGAACTTGAAGCTGAAATTTGGAATTTAATGACGGAAACGTCATCTACTAAAAAACACAAAAATTTCACCCAAAAAAACTTTGTTGAATCAACTGTGTGTAAGCGGCATTTAGAAAATGTAAACTTTACCCAAAGACTTTTTGCGATATTATGTAAGTATATTAAAGAAATGAATGACTTACTCATATAAAGGTTACATTAGTTTACAATTAATCAGGACAATGCCGCTCCAATTATTCAATATTTCTCAATATTGAAAAGATTATGTAGATCTATATATCGTATTTACGCTTCACTAGAAGAATGACTTACCTACATATGTAATATCGCATAAGTGAATGTTTCTACCTTACTTTTTGCATCCAATAAAATTCACCTAGATAATAAGTATTGCAAAAAAAAACGTACCGATAAAAAATATCGAGAATCTCTTTCAAAAAAATAAATTTAAGAAATTACAGATTTAGAAATTTTTTGACACAAATTTTTAATATTTAATATTTCAATCAACGGTCTCCAACAATAAAAGAGTATTTATAGAAATTAGATTTATAGAGCATTTTTTTTGAGAATTAAATTGATAACATTCAATGTATAATGAATAACGTATCTGAATAACGTATAATGAATAACATATCTGAAATTAGAAGTATACTTCTATTTTCGATTAATCCGAGAATCAAATTTCAACAGATAATTATAAAATAATTTAATCTAAAACTGTCGAAAAACAAGTTTAAAATGTCACACTTTAATTATTTAATAATCACCTTGACATTTGCCTTATCTCTTTCCGCCAGAGAATGCAATTTATCTGGTCTATAATTTTAAGAGCAGCGGACGTAATAAGAAAAAAATTTAGGTCTGTCTGCGCTTATAATTAATGGATGCTTCGACTTTACATGCGCTTTCTAATTCGGGTTTCCCATCGTCGGCGGCGAGAATTCGATGTCCCAACGTGTTAAATTATTATAGAATCGAAGAAAGATCAAGAATCTCTCTCCTTTAAAGACACCGGCACAAATGGAATAAGGAAGTAAATTATAATGAAATTAGCTAGCGATCAAAGTTCGTGTGATTGTACTTTGTCCAAATCGTGGCTTGCCCGCCACGTCATTAATCGTACGTCATTAAACGAGGCATGCTGTCGAATTTCGCCTCAGATTGCTATACACGCTCATGACTCCTTTGGAAACGGAAAGTAAATATTATCGCATGTTGCATTACGCAACGCACGTGGCACGCAGCATTACCGGTGGACCGAAGGAAGGTCGGGAATGCGGTAGCGTTCAATGTTTCAGGGTTATTATCGTATGTACATAATCTGTAACAATACTTGAAGCAATAAATATCCAGAAAAGATTTTAGTTTACAATAAGTACAATACATCGATGTTATATTAAATATTTTAGATAAAAATTCAATTCAAATTTCTACTAAACTTGATTCTTACCACGTACGGAGGTTTCGAGCAAGCGACACAAGTTGACACAAGTGTCGTTTTGTCTTTGTTACTCATTGCCAAAAAAGAAAGATAGAACGACGCTTGTGTCGACTTGTGTCGCTTGCTGTAAAGCTCCCACTTTTGTCTTTCGTTCTCGGTGCCTCATTTGATATAATTAATACATGTATAATAATTTCGATTCTTGATTAGAATTGCGTCTATGCAGCAATTTAACAGAAGTTTCTATGAGAACCTCGACCTTCAGGCTGATAAATTTAATAGACTTAAAGGTATGCGTAAATTAATTCATGAGAGAAAGGTCATCTTATTAAATCAAGGTCTGTTATAAACAACAAGGTATAAACAACAATAATTAACAAAATTTTCGACGCGTAATCATATCATCAATTTCCAGTTAAACAATTCCTGATTATGATTACGTTACGTTATGAAATATAAAATGTATGCATATCTGGGTTGAAAAAGAATTCAAAAATAGTTTATTATAACATAATATGTAAGAAAGAAACAAATATTATAAATATATGCAAAAATATCGCAAAATTTACAAAATCTATTTATATATTATGTATAAAGTATTTTGAAGTCCATTTAATTCACGTAAACTATAAGGAATATCCACCTGTTTTATGTTAATACTTTAGAAAGTTTAGCTAATGTAATTTATTTTCGTATAGCTATAATTAGAAATCTCTAATATCATTACAGAAATCCGTAAAAATCCGTAGTTAAGTAACACATCGTGTAATCGTTGCCCTTAAATCGCGTTGCCTCCATCGAAAGTAATCGATAGACGGTTAAACATTACCGATGTTTTCTAGAAAGAAAAACTTTGGATATAACATAAAACGATGTGAAAGTAACAACTGATAGAATCGAGTTTTAAATATGAATGAAACATCTGAAAGTGTCAAGGTTCCATTCGGAATAGCTGATTCATGTCTTAACCGCCTTTGATTTAATATCTTTTTGGAGCAATAAAGAGTTCGAAAGACAAATGAACACGAGATTAATTAATTATCTTAGATTTACAGTTAGGTGCATAGTATATATAGCGAGCATTCCAACTAAATCATGCGCGATACATCACGTTGATATAAAAATGCATTTCGCGTCAAATACATTTTATTAATAAAATATATTACTTTCGTAAACGAGACGCTACAGCATATTTTAGAAAAATAAGAACGTTTTTTTTCTGAAAAAAAAAATTGTTTTCCTTAATAAATTTTTTTTAAATAAATTGTTAATAAAAGATGAAGATATTGAAAAAAAATATAAACTTTTCTGGTTACAATGATATCGCGATAATAAAGATAAATGTACTTGATGCATAAATATGAATACGCATTTTTTCTTTCTGATTTATGTCATTCAGATATATTTTCGTCATCGTCTTCATTGTCGATGTAAAAATTCCGTAAAATAACTTGTATGAAATAAGGAATGCGTACAAAGAAACGCCTTGATTCTTTGTTGTCGCTTTCGGTGAAAAGTCCTTGCTATAATGCACTCGAATTTGGTGGAATGCTCGCTTGTTGTATATGTCCAACGTGCGAAATTGCGTATAACCAATAAACAAGGACGCATCTGTGTAAAACGCATATATTTGCAATACACAGCTGTGAGGGAAGAGGGATATGTTCAATGTCCACGTAACATTTCGTAACGTGGCGTTGGTTTTTATGAACATTCCGCGGACACGACATTTAGAGCCGATATAGCTGTTTTTCTCAACATGTTATTCAAATATAAATTTGTAACTTGATTTCAATAGTATCGTTATGAACGATAATTCTTTTTAAATTCTTATCATCACACTGTGTTAGTAAAATATTATGGGATATGCTTTAGCGGATATTAAGTAACTTATCCCGAACGGAACTTTAATATTACACGTGATTTTTAGCAGACAAATTTAAGACGCGATTTATTTATTCGGCAATTATTCGACATCCGGCAGTGTTTGTAAATGGGATAAAAGTTGAATTTACGAACTACCAAGAAGCAGACAATTTTTTTCTAGAACGAATAAATTGTTAGTTTATTATGTTTTAGTCATCTCCCTGAGATGAATAAAATCAGCGGTAACGCAACTGGCAATGAGCGTGTTTGACGACGAGTTAATAAAGATACATAGATACGCATACGATCCTTCTGTTTACGCGTTAATTTCCTGCACAAGACGTCGTAAATCGCAATGGGGCGATGTAACGATATTTACACGACAGGTTGAAACCGCCGATCATTATCGCGTTTCGCAATGCAATTTCGTGCTTGCGCGCCACAACACGAGACTTTTGCTTAAGATCGAATTTTAATTACTGCACGTTTCATATGTAGTGCCATTGGAAATAAATGGAAATAGGATCGCCTTATCATCCACCATCTTATCTCTAATACCTGGTCGCGACGGAACCAAACCGGTTCGGCTTCGGCTTCGAATTTAACAGCCAAGTGAACGTACGACCTAACTTTACGGCTTTACGCAACGGGTGTCAATCGTTTCATTATCACATCGCTTTTAAACGTGACCCACGAAAAATCGGTTGAATCGGTTGCAATAACGTAAAGTGAAAGAATTTTAACGCAACGTATACGAAACATATATAGAAATCTCTTGCGAGTAAACTAATATGATAATGGCGCGTATGAATCGCTCTTTCGCCCATTGTACACCTATATGCGTGTCGCAGGTAGCCACAGTCGATCGGACAGACAAACCGCGACGCTAAGTGATTCCATTCGTACGGAGACCGTCGTCCCGATTTCGACACTGACATCGCGCTCTCTGTGGATGTCCGGTTCCATTTTTCAGTTTGATTGCCACACGATTACCGCAAGCAAATGTCGTTGTACCTTGGGTGGAACAATGGAAACCGGGTCGATTATTCGCTAGCCACGGAAAGACCAGAGACACCTCCAAGACACCGCGCGCGAGCTCGCGAGCAATTGATAATCGATAGTTATAATAAAACTAGAAAATACGATATATCGGAAAATTAAAAATACAGACCGTATCATTAAGATATTATGTTAATTGTCATATTATCGTGCGAGTGTTTGACTAACAATAAGACAAAGTTTATGATGCGTGACGTAATCGCCATAACCACGCAATAATGCACTTTGCCACTTTCTATGTGGTCGAACATACGTGCGCTTTTGCAATTTGATTTATTCCATATCTAATTGCAGTAAGCTCGCTGACGAGTATGCTACGGAAAAATTATCCCGTCAGTTTGTCGAATTCTGACTGATTATTTCGATATTTTACGATGCATTTAGAAATATTACTACAATTAAGAAAATAATATCACAGACGCTTTTTTGTTCGTAAATTTCTTAAAGCTGTTCGTCATTTATGAATTAAAAACCTTCACTTATTTTTTTAGACGTATGAATAATATTAACTGCTGTAACTGTAAATACCTGAGCGCTCTAACTATATACCTGAACGAACACACGTGTAAAAAGACAGTTCAATAATTTATTATCAATAAAATTTTTTCGTTTGCTACCGCAGAAAATAAATGAGCTTCTTGTGACGAAAAGAGAGATCTAATCACTGATTCTACTTCAGATTATGTAATAATTGTCTTTCGCAAAAATTTTAGAGGACTCCTTTTTCTGATTAATTATGCATGATACCGGTTCAACTGTTAGTCTGGGAATATATAAAATCAAAATTTGTACATTGACCTTCGCTAAAATTTAATAAGTGTGACATCATTCGATGCGGATCAACGACCTTATCTTCTAGTTCGCTCAATTTTGTCGAATTATTTCATTAGCTCGACAAGACCAACTTTCAATTCAATTATCGAATAACAATTCGAAGCGGGGTTTGATTAATGTTTCGCGTATAGGAGAGAAAGACACAGAGAAAAAGACGGAGGAGAAGATGAGAACCATCAGAATTGAAAAATCAGTTTAATCCGCGTCACGATTGGACATTGCGAGATAGATTGAGTCATATTTCAGCCTCACCGGCGTTTTCTATGTAACATCGAGTGGGATTATGCCGAGTATAGCTCATACGTCGACCTTACCCGAAAATTTCGCTTTCGTTTGATCCTAGATTGCGTCACCGTTTGCGAATGAGCACGCCGGGAGGTATCTAATAGCTCTCTCGCGACTTTCGCATTATCATGTCAATGTCAGGCGAGAGCGTGACTTTTACGTCGACAAAATTCCTCGCTCGTGTTCGAACGCGAAGCACGTAGCCGGTCTCATGCGATTTACGTGAATCCCCCGGCAATGTACTACTTAATTCACTAGGAAAAAGGGGGAACGAGAAGCCTTCGTTTTCGAGAGTTTCCTTTGCTTTATACTCCCTTAATACACGGTCTCATGCGATTTACGTGAATCCCCCGGTAATGTACTAGTTAATTCACTAGGAAGAAGGGGGAACGAGAAGCCTTCATTTTCGAGAGTTTTCTTTGCTTTATACTCCCTTAATACACGGATATCCGAAATTCCTAAATGTTGGAAGCATTAAAAGGATACCTCGCTTTTCTTTTCCAGAGGACTTTCCCGAGAGAATCGATCTCGAGGCACGCAGATTATTGCAAATCCTTCCCCCGTACGATCCCGGTGCGGGAGGCGTCAGCGCGACATGCAAACGACACGCCGACATCTTTCACGAGGAGCTCGCGAAGTTCACGCTATGGGCGCTCAAAAGTAAGTCCGACTACTGTACCGATGGACGAGTACATTTTCGGAGGCACGACCTCTATAGGAGGTTGACCATCTATAAGGTCAACCAAAGATAGCTCTCCGTAATTTGAAATTAAATTACACGAAGGCAATTATCGAAAACTCGTTTCAAGAAACTCTCTCGTTGAACGATTGCGAAAACGGGAACTCGAAGCATGTATCGAACCATCAGTCGTCGAAATGACCGTAAATAAACGACGAATTTGTGCTTAATGATCTTTCACGTGGCCCGAATGACTCAGTGAAATATTTGATTCGTAGACAAACATTAATATGTTAATACCCCACGCTATTTTAGATGCGACACGAGGGACTTAATTAGTTGGCAACGGTTATTTCAAAATTTCGCGATCGTCGCCAGATCTTTCCTTTTTTCTTTGAATTCACTTTGCATATGTGCACGCCGGCGTGTAATTTTTTTATACACATACCGCACGTGTTACGCGAGCATTATTATTATTATTAGATTCCGTGTACTCCCAACGGAATAATCAAAAACGGTCAAAATTTTTCGTCAAGAATTTACTTGTATAGGAATCGTTCTCACTGTCAAAAGAGGGTCCTACCTTTCTATTCTCGTAATATCAATCACTTTTAACCCTTTTAACGTTTTAGTGTACGACGCGACCGCGAAAGTGCCTTCCGGCCTGCTGAGCGGGAACGTTAATCAATTGGGCGATTTCGACGAGTGCGTCGGTGTCGAGGGCAAGGATGGCATACGGGGACAGTATTGTCTGGCGTACTTGCAGCTGGACGTCGACCAGTCTCGGCCGGACCTTAAATACTTGCATCGCCTGCTGCATTCGCATTATGCGTTTCGCAGCAACATGACCGACGTGAGTATATAATGTGCATTCTCGCGATACGCCACGCGAACGTTGTGCCGACGTGATCGATCGTTTCGCAATCAATCACCTCATCTTATCGCGATATCTCACGTACGCGAGCGGAACGGCCGATCGCCTCGGCACGTAGAATATCAAAATCGTCTGCTTAAACTGTTCGCCATTTACCTACTCGCTAACTCGCAATGACGCGAGATTACGTTAATGTAGGCAACTCGTGCACAAGCTCTCATTATTCCGGTCCGCTCGATATTCCGATCGAGAATACTTCACGTTCACGGAAATACCGCTTTATTTTCCCATAAACTGGATTACTATTGAATAAAACGGCAAAATTAATTAATGAGATTCACGCGCGATAAAACTGTAATTTGGAGGATCGAGCGTAAGAGAATCGATCTAAACTCCCAAATAAAAAGATATTTCCATATCGGTATTTCCCCGCGAACATAATGTTCCTGGCATTTTAATGATCCGGCGGATCATCGCCGACGCGTACGTTTAATCCCTGATGAATATGTAGTAGACGCGTGAATCCTGCGCCGCAGGATTTATGTAAATTGACGAAGTGGGGGGGAGAGACATTGGCGGCCGGATGTTGTCGGATAAAAGACGCTCAAGCGAGCAATCGCGATAAAGACGAGCGACGCCGACGTAAGATGAATTTTAATGGAACAAAACGGGGAACTGCGTGAAATAAAATAAAAACAGTTACCCGAAACAAAAAGAGCTCGAGCCTCCGGATAGCATCATTGATAGCTATCTGGAAATTTGAATTAAATTTAGAAATGAGAAATTCGTTTCTGTTTCTCCGAAAAATGTGGAGGCACGTCACAAAAACTCCGTGATGTTATTTGTCGCGACATGTATTCCTGAATAATCAGATCTCAAAGCCCGATAAAAAGTGATTTATTTCGACGTATTGTGCAAGGAAAAAAATCACATAATTTTTCACTCTTAATGTCATAATTCAATGTAGCTGTAGTGAAAAAATAACAGACTCAATTGAAGCTCTTAAATAAAAGTGTCAAAGAAAACACGCAAGAATGTGAATTGCTGAATCATATAAGAAACTTGCTTTGCTTAGATATCGACAATCCGATTATTACATAACAATAATAGGCAATAATGTTCTTCGTGTTCTGCGTGTATGTGATTGGTTGGAACAATCATCTATAATGTTGTGTGTCGCATATCAAATTGATGCTAATGGGTTATCATTCGGTATTGTTAACGTTGCTCACAGCGAGACCCAAGAGTATTAATTATTGTTGCTTGACTGATCAGATACATCAATTATCTTCTGATTTGCTTGTTCCTTCACAGAAATCATGGAAATATGATTTACAAAACGTTTCCATCTCTTTTATTTATGCCTCCCACAATCGAATGCTTTTAATAGACTTCCGCAAATGTATTTACTCTCGAGAGCACCTGTGCGGCGAGTATATTAAAACACTCGCCGTCACGACGATAACTAATAATAAATATAAAAAATCTTGCGAAAGATGATTTTAGAAAAAAAACATCCCATTATCATGTCTGCTACGTATAATCGGGATAATAAATGTCGAGTTTCTTCAAACAATGTTTTCGAGCTTCTACATTTTTTTTTCGATGTGGCAAATATTTATCGAAACATAGGTATACATAATGGTAATTTTTTTACTCTTATAGTAAGAAATTACAGAAAATAGGCGAAAAATGTGTAACAGGATTAATATGTTGCACGGTGAAGAAACAGAGCATTATGGTGATTCTCAAGAACATAATTTATCAATTTGTTCACGAGATTTCCATGTTGTTCGTTGATTATAATCTTCTCAATTTTTATTTGGCCTTAAAATCCGCTATGTCTATTAAGAGTAAATTAATTTCAGTTAACACAATCTAATGACAGTAGTCTATCGTACTACAATATTACAGATTATAAGATTGTTTATATTTATTTTTAGCCCGGTCACAGAGTACCGCGTTTTAGCAGCGTCAATTGGGCTATATGCACTCCCGCGTCATGTACGGCCCAAGACGTGAAGGCCTCTCTTCAACATGCCATCTCGAAGTACACAGCTCAAACTGGTCTCAAAATCTCGCTACAAGTGGACCAGAACATGTGCCAAGTGAAAGAAGAATTCGTTCTATCAAAAGCTACTATCGCCACCAGGTAAAAATATACTATATTTGAATCACGCCAAGCATCTACATTGCAAAATGGACAAACTAAAAATTTATCCAATCACGTGTAATAAGTTTTTGTCGATTCTTTAAAATTTTCTACTTTCTTTAACGAGGCAGATCTTCGCAAAAGTCGAAACTAAGCTGAGGCAAAAAATGAATCGAATAGTCAACTCTGAATTAACTGAATAATTTTCATATTACTTTTTTCAGTCTTCTCTTCGTCACCGTGTTCGTCCTGACTCTCGTAGCCGCGTACTACGATCATTGCAAAATACCGGTCAGCGAATTGCTTTTATCGTTCTCTTTGAAACGCAACATTCTGAAATTATTGTCGTTGGAAAGACCGCAAGGCGACATAGCGCCGCTCCACGGTATTCGATTCTTGAACAGCCTACTGCTGCTCACAGCTCACAAGAGCATGGCGGTATTCTTTATCCCTTACATGAACCGAACTTACATGAGTGAGGTACGTTGTGAATTATTCATTTTTCAGAAACAGATACGTAAACATATAACTCGAAAACCGCAAATTCAACATATTCGCATTTGCAATAATTTTTTTCATAGATAAAAAATATTATACTTTTACTACGTGAATAAAATTTTATCTACAGTGTTCTGATTAATCGATTACTATCGATTTTCGTCACGAATGTATATTGCTTAGAGTTGAAAGATAATTTTTTAACAGTTTTTAGGTAAACCGTGGACCGTCCTAGGAAGAGCGGCCAGTCTGTATACTGACCCGTTCATCATGCTATCCGGTTTGTTAACCACGTATTCATTCGTGGGTAGGTTGAACAGGACCGGATCTTTAGACATCAAGAACGAATATTTATCGCGCTTGCTAAGGTACTGATGTGTGTCTTGTGTCTCAATAAAGAAATAAGTAAAAACGAAAAATGGTTCTCTTTACGCGCAACTTATTGTTTCAGGCTAGTGCCAACTCTAGGAGCGCTGATATTGTTCTGTACTTATATTATGCCGTACATCGGATCTGGACCGCAGTGGCCGCTGGTGGTGACCAGTCACGCGGAAATATGCAAGAGAACATGGTGGAGGAATTTTTTGTTTATTCACAATTATTTCGGATTCGAGAATATGGTAGGTGTAAAACGCATGCAAATAATCGTAAAAGATAAAAACGGCTGAAAGACTTTAAAAATGAAATCTGAGATTGGGATGTTTTTTCAAAATATTAGCAACGTTACTTCGATCTCACTTTCAGCCTATTCACATCAATAGATAAACTATCTTTCTCCGCTTTCAGTGTCTTACGCACACGCATCATGTAGGAATAGACACGCAACTGTTTGCGATTTCACCCGTGATGGTGTTGCTCTTGTACAAAAGGCCAAAGATCGGCGCTATTATACTCGGTATAATAGCCTCGATATCTACGATATTAAGATTCTACGTCACATATACGAAAGATCTCAATAATTACGTGTACTTCGGCACGTCGTAAGTAAATCAACGTTCCATTGTATTGCGAGAAGAGATTGATTGATTCCAATTACATGTTATTCATATCTCGTTCTCACGCAGGATAAGACAATTATTCGACACTGCGGATTATTCCTACACGTTACCGTCGCACAGACTGACCGTTTACATCATCGGTATCTTCGCGGGTTACTTGCTGCGGCATATACCCAAGGATTACAAACTGGGCACAGTGAGCGTTGCATTAATTGTTTACTCGTGATACATTCGCGACGAATACGCTAATTTTCAACGTTTTCAGACAGCCTTCTACACAGGCTGGACCGTGTGCAGCCTGATGTTTTTGGCAGCTTTTCTCGGGCCCTCTAAAATGGGTTCTATCGATTACGTGTACAACCCAATTCACGCGGCTACTTACAACGCGTTCGCTCCTATCGGATGGTGCGGCCTATTCCTTTGGATAGCGTTAACGCAACATACCGGCAGCTCGAACGGTAATCATCGCATCAATATCGTAAAATTGATATTTTACAAATAGCAATTATCTCCGCAATTATAATGCGTGTTGCATTGTTGAATCGTAGGGCTCTTGAACAGATTAGCCTCTTGGCGAGGATTTCTCGTTACTACGAGGATTAGTTATGCCGTCTATTTAACACAATTTCCGATATTTTTCTACAATGTTGGACAAACCCGCACCGCGGAGCACTATGAATTTTTCAGGATAATGGTAAGTCTTATAGATAAAACAAGCGTAAAATTTCTTTTAATGTCTTGCCCGTTTTACTTATCCACTTACGAAATAGTTCAATCAAGTGCGATATATTGATTGTTTTAAATGTCTAATTTGTGTTTCAGCTCAATATAAAAGAAATAGCATGGATTCTTTTCATGTCAATAGTTCTCACGCTGCTGTTCGACACACCGTTTCAGAATATAAAAAATTATATATTGAAAAAACCGGCGTCGAAAAAGGATATAACGAAATCATCCAAAATGGAATAATTTTATTTTAATTTTGTCTTGATTTAGACTTAAATATTTTAGCTTGACTTACAATAGCTTGTCTACGGCTTTGTACATAGTGTTTTTTAATTAAATTTTTAATAATTAATGTATAACGTGTAGACAAATTACGGGGTATGAAATATTAGGGTATGAAATATTAGAAAAAATTGAGAAGAAATTATTTTGTAAAAAATTAAATTTTTATAAAGTAGGAAAGTAATTAGTGAAATGCACACAAATGAAGTGTGCTTATGAAAGTTTTTTTTTTATTAATTAATTAATTAATATCCACCGACCCCACTGCGTAATTAAAAATATATTTGCTACACTTTTATACAGTTCTAAATATGGCCATAAAAATAATTGTAAATATTAGTTTCTCGTTAATTCTCGTATAATTAATAAACTTAACATATAGAATATTACTTTTTAGTCTTTTTACACTCAGGCAATATCGTACCAGGTAATATAGTATAATTCATGATGCGTACGGATTGGCATTGCAATGCTTCAATCCGTCTTCTCGTATAAGCAATGAAGATACCTAATAATAATGTAGAATAATAAACATTTAAAAAATTAATAGTAACAAAGAGGCAAATATTTTTATTCAGGATATCTTGGACGCTAAAATGTGATTATTGTTAATAGTATTAATACACATTTCATATATTTTCTCGTCTTTTACTTTTATATATTACATGTATTATTTAAGCAATACAGCTTACATATAATTTCTTTTGAATACAATTCTCGTTTATCACGCAGAATATAGCATAATGAATAAGATAAAGGTTTAGACCTATTTGTCACAATAATATACATAAATACACATAGGTACAGGAAAAACTTAAAACTAAAATCTATTTTTCCGAGCGTCACTGAAAAAAAAGGTTTTAATCGTGCCATATACATGTTTATCGTATAATCATTTATAATTGTCGCAACATTATTTGTCTCATATAAAATGCATTTATGAAATTAAAATAAATGACATATAAAGCTGCCTTATAGTACCTGATAATAAGTGTATTTACATAGCTATATTCGTAGAAGTGGAGTAAGCTTACATCTTATATCTTTCTTTTATTGATTTAGATAAACGAGCGAAAAAAGTAATATTTTTTATTGTTTAAATGTTAACCAAAAAAAGACAATTTTTCGGTTGACTTATATATAATTACGTAAACACTTCACTGGAAAATTATTTCAAGGAATAATCTTCTATATATCATATAGAATTGCAAAAAATTATCACATATGACAATTGTCTAATCCTACACCCTTAATAGTATTCATTTGTAAGATCAGTTCTCATCAACTTCTTTTATAATCGTAGTTACGTACGTTTGCAATAGGCGGATGATATTACAAGAAAGCTCTAAACTGAGGCTGTTTTAGCTGAAAATAAAAACATAAAACAATAACTGAGAGAAAAAACCGATAATTTTGAAAGAGAACAAAATAAATGTATTAAAATTAATAAACAAAATATAGTTCCTGTGATCATCCTCTAAATAAAGTAATTTCTAAGTGTTACAACTTTTAATAAGCAGCACCATCGCATGTGTTTAATTATGCCATATTATATGAATAGAGTCACATGTTTGATAGGAATATATATATATGCAATTAATATTGCAATAACGCATATATATGCGTCAATTATCGATTACAAACTAGTTATAAATGCATCAGTGGTACAGCAATATTATTTGAATATATGCAATATATTGCATAGTACAAAAATCGAATAGATGCTGAAATAACTTTTCAAATAATCATAAATTTCATATTAGAGATATAAATATGTAATTTTCCTATCATATCTTTATATACCGTAATTTTACACATCTAATTATACGTGTGATATTAATAGAACTGATTTTTATAACATATAAAGCACATATGATATCAATATAACTGTTAGTCTTTCGGAATAGCATATCATTAAATGGATAGTTAAATTGTCTTGCATATAATCTAAAAATTAGTCAATAGAAGTTTAGCAACTAAAACTACATGCAGTTCATTCTGCACACATCTATGTTAAATACATTATTACTGAGAAAGCAAATTTGCATACAGAACTACTATTTTTTAGGAATATATATCAGTTTAATACGCAATATTTCGTATTGCATTGTTTGGCTTAAATATGATCATAATTAGCATGTCAATGTTAGATCATAAGCAGAGAAATGTCTGTAACATAAGATTTTTTAATTATATTAAAACGTAGATATTTGTTTATCCACTTATAATACTACATTGCTATATCGAGTCATACCTGTTTTACAGACTCCTGGATTTTGGCTTACAATAAATCCAGAAGTTTAAGAGAAATCTCTATTCGGGAAAAGGGCAGGCGCTACCAATGACCATACATAAAGACCCAAACACATCCATGAAGAAATAATCTTCACCCACATCGAAGCGGCGTTTGCATTTAAGGTATCCAGACTGGAGTTTGGTCTATTAAAGTATCAATATAGTGATGTTGAGGCATATTGAAACAAGTACAGTTTAACATTATAACATTATAGATACGCACTTATACCAGTTTGTAAGCGTCATCATAACATATAAAGTAGCAAGAGCAAACATGAGATGGAAGAAACTCCAGTTATATGCTACTTTTTCTTCTTCATTGTCCCAAACTTTGGCCTCGTTTCCACCCTCTGCATCGGCATTACGTCCTTCTACTGTAGTATAATCTGGTTACATTTAGGAAAACGGGAAATAACACAAAAGAAAAAGCTACTAAGCTGCAAATAAAAATACTGAGCGAGCACTAGTTTCCATAAGTATGTTTCTGACAGCATGCTGTAAAATACATGTGTGTGTAGATATTATTCAGCATTTCATTACATATTAAAATTAGAGAAAAATTTTGAAATTAACTAGCAGCATCCAATACTTAATTCTAATATTACAAAAATGATATCGTAACGTTTGTGTAAAATAAGCAGAGAGAATAAAGATAAACACACACTAACTACTAAACAAATCCTAGTTATTTCATACTGCATAATTATAAATATGGAATAAATATTTTCTAATATCTATATGTAAACCATTCAATAGCTTTATCTGTGCAAAATATAAACATATGAATATGTTTTTAAAGATGAAAATGCAAATAATCAAGATTCATGGCTAGAAAGTGAAATACTTATAAAATAGTGTGTGCCTACCTTCATTACCGATAAGAGACTGCTCTCCCGCATTTCTAACTATAGAAAGATTGATATTTAATACAAAAAAGGTAATACTGTGTGCTCAAAAAGATACTTTCATGAACAGTTAAGATTTCTAAAAGGAGGAACAGCACGCTTTCACAAATATGGCTACTAAAACACACAAACATCCAACTAATATTTACCAGCTCCATTATCCTGAATTAATACATTTTCGGACATTGTGATCTTTGACGACTTGGACGCTGTACGTAAGGAACTGTATAAAACGCAGCTAAACCATATTATAAGTCCAATAATGCTTTCCTTATCGAACGCAATACGATTTTGTGTAGTGACATCATGACTCGATAAACCAGGGATGAAACCAGGATTACATTGGTGATCTGTAAGTTCAAGTAATAACAATTAAGAATAAAATAAGGATTGCTGGCTAATAGTGTCCATCCTAAATCATTGACATCTACCTGGACTGTTTGATATACCGCTCCACGTTAAGTATACCACATATAATGTTACCACAGAGGACTGAAGAAGTCCGGATCGCGGCTGATGTTCTTGTACAGTCGGTAAAATTGATACAACACCGGTAATGACACACAAAATCAGATTAAACGAAATGAAAAACTTGTTCAGGGCACATGTACTTTGCTGTAAATATAAAACGAGTAATTATATCCTGTATTTTGCAGCAGATATCTGTTTTAAAGCTAGATAAAATACAATTAATAATCTCACATGTGTATAATATACGTAAAGGAGCACCACTCCAGTAATAGAGACGGCATAATTGAAGAAAGTTGCGCCCAGCAGTGCAGCATACCTAAAAGTATTTCATATATTTGATAATGAAAACGCCTGCGTCGCACGATTACATTTATATTACTACAAATATGATTTTTACCATCCTTTTGACTCGGTATTCTCATAATTTCCTACCCAAGCATCAGCCCAAGTGTGTGCAAAGTCAACGATTAGAATCAACTGGATAATTATAAAGAGGAAACCTCCCAACATTCCGAAATACATCCAAGTAGATCCGAATGATCTTTCTGGGATAAAGAAAGCACCAATAATCCCTCCGATTATCAGAAGATATTTGATTGCCCAGAATCTGAGAATTTCATGTTAACGTCACGAATCACAGTTTTAGATGCAACAGCGTAATACGTGTCACGTTGATTTACCCATTTTGTATGGCTGCTCGTGGATCTCTTGAACTTTTCACCCTAATCATTATTACGGACATCAAGAAAAAGTACAAGGAGAGAATGAAACATATTCTATAGACTGCCAAGTAACCGACCGCGGAGTCGCAGTCGAGAGTAACTTCCGATGGAACATACGTGGAACTGTTTGCACAGAACGGGACCTGTTTAAAAAAAAAAAAAATCACAGCGTTAACGCGCTAATTGTTTCACATTGTTCACCAACGTTACCTTTTTCAGAGCGTTTTGAAGACCAGGAGCCAGAGTGATACAGGCTGCAATAGTTCCCAGCAGCAGGAGCAGCGCATACATGATGCGAGTGCTCGTGCTGTTCCTGCACGAGGGACACTGAGAGCAGCAGAAGCTGCAGGCTGCGCTTCCGCACAAGCACGCAAGCTATGCGACAAGAGAGAGCAATATAGGGCTCGTATTTCATTCAAATATACAATAATACAGACATTTTACAAATAATACATTCTTATATTTTAACAGGATTGTAACATTCTTATCACAGGAATATCAAGGGCTACAAGGAAGTCTTTAAAAATAGCACATACTATACTTTCTTAGCACGTATATTAAAATCAATATCGGACACATAGATATATAGTCAAATAACATTAATACCATAATTAGATATTCAGTGACTCATTCATGCCTCTGCAAAAATTTTCCACGATACATATTAAAGTAAAATTGAAATCGGATTAACTGCATTAAAAAAAAAAGAAAGAATTAAGTCTTAAGATGTCTTTGTCCACAGAGACAATAAAACAAACATGACTAGTGACTAATCCCGAGATCAACAACGGAATGTAACTGCGATCCCGGCGTAATCGCAATAAAACGCTGTAAATGTCGCTACGAATAAGGTAAAAAAAGTGCTGTTGCTGTTTTCGGTGAGCAACGAGGAAAGTGGAAGGGAAAGATCTGCGTCTCTGGAAAGGATAAGTCAGATACGTTATCTCCGAGTCGCCCTACCTGAGCCGTCGAGCACACGAGACCCATGGCGAGATTCTCCCGTCGTCCGAGCTATCGAGGGAGGACGAGGAAAATTGTCTCGCGAGAGGACTGGAGAGACTCGGGAACTGGAAGAGACCGAAATAGAACGGTGGAGGAACGAGAGATGTCACGGGAAGGCGCAACAACAATAGGCGCGCACTGACACACTGCCGCTCGCGAGCAACTTCAGGCGATCAGCTGACCGGCGACGTCACGAGTCACGACTCGCCGCTTCGCGGCGCACTTCGCGCGACTCCGGCGCCAATTGATTGGTCGAACCGCGTCGGCGGCCAACAGTACCACTGCGCGAGCAGTGCTGGCAGCACGGTTCGACCACGGTGGGCACGGTGTGTTGGGTGTTCCGCGTGTATGTACGCGTGTTGTCATCATCGCTAAAAAAAAACACGGAGAGAACTGAGCCGGACACAATACGCGAGTGAACACGCTGATGCTGCAAGTGTAAGCGACCTGATTTGCCTCGATTACCGCAAACGAAGCTGACTCCGCGTGTTTATTGTCTCATTGCGGGCTCGCGCAATGCCCAAAGGCATTTGATCCCGCTGATGATTGAACTTTTTCCGAGACGGAGCTTTGCAATGCGAGAGACGCGCTAAGACCATAGCTATTGACGTGTACTCGATACCAGGGTGTCGGCCACTGGGCCACTCGAAGCCTCGCGAAAGGGCCGAAGGGCTAAGCTCGCGACGCTAATTGTAAGACGCGAATGAGAATCCCTGTGGTATGATAATATTAATGAAATGTATGCAGGCGCCGCGGTTTTAATTATGTTTCTCATATACTCGGCCGGATTAAACGCGGGTATATATTCGCATTTATCTGCATTAATTTGTGCATTAATCTGCATTAATCTTTTTAATACGGCACAGAACGTTACGTAGCGCGTTTTTCCAACTTTGGTTATGAATGCAGATGAGTACGGATTAAATTTCCTATATTCCGTATATATCGATGTTGCTCCAATTATTGTATAAATCTGACGACCTCACATTTTTCTTGCAAGACTCCAATTTTCTCTGACAAAAGCTTCGAAACCTCTCTTATTGAAATTTCCTTTCAAGGAACTCTTTCTAACAATAGAGATACAAGAGATTCTGCAATCACTTTCTTAACTTTGCAATATTTCTTTGTAAATGATATCTATCTCGTCGCAACATTTTATGCGACAGCTTAATATGTTCTTATATCCTTATTTCTAATCTTTTTGATTGTTAGAGAGATTTATGAGAAATGGTGTATAAAAAATGGAATTGGCAGTAAATAATTTTTTTTAAGTATTTGAAAATTTTTTATCACAAAAGTTTGCACGGGTCTATCATGCGGAACAATTTGAGAATTTATTACATTAAATATCACCGCTTTAAATTTTCTTCTAAAATAGTGCTCTGAAAAATCTTTTTTCTCATACATTCTGGAGATTCAGTCCATCATACTCATATCAATATTACAGACGTATTTCAATTTCTATTAATTCTCAAATTAATTCTCGCAAATAAATTCTCCTTTTAACTCTCGGTCAACACGCATCTCGTCTTGAATATTTAAACACACACGCGCTCGAATGGACCGCCTGTAATCCGCATATTTCGCCGCATAAAATTGAGCTATGTTTAGATTTCAGCTAAATGGCTGTTCCGCGAAAAGAAGCGAGAGCATTCTCTGCGTGGTCAGCTCTATACTTCTTTGTGCATGAATAATTGATTTTCGTAGTGTTTGCGAGTGGGTTGCACCTATGTCAATAATTACAAAGGTTCATAAACGTTATCTTATCGTTATGAGTCACCTCTTCCCACCCCTCGTAGCATTTCGCAACGGAAAAATGACGCGACCGTGGAATGTGGAACGAGCTAAAAAAGAATCCGTTTCTCACGTTTATCAGTTAATAACTTTGCGTGTACGGCAATTATTTATGTTTGTCGCATTGTTCTAAAGCTAAGCGTCTAAAGCGTCAGATTAGTTATTTCATGCAGCATTGTATACGAAGCTCTCAGAATTCCTTCACCGTCAGAATTTGCGTATAACATCTATTTTTTTGCGGCACGCGAAAGAAACAAAAGATATTTGAAAGATATTAATATAGATATTAATAATCTTGGAAAAAAAAACAGTAGATATCTCCCGAAAATGTAAACACAATATTGAACGCGATAACGATAAGAAAAATTCAATTACTTTTTTAACGTTTTGCAATATTTCTGTGCAAATGATGTTTATTAACTGATTGCAATATATTGTTGAATATGTTCTTATAATATCTTTATTATATCTGATTTTTTTTATTGGATTTGTGAAAAGTAGTTTGCATAAAATTAATTAGCGAAAAATAACTTTTTTAAAGTCCTTGACATTTTTTCACTGTAAAAATTTGCATGGAGAGTCTATCACCCACAGCAACTTAAGAATTTATAAAATATCTCAGTTTTGAATGTTTTTTTTAAATAATATGCATAAATATTATTGCTAAATATATGCATAATAATGCAATAAGTTTCGAAAAACTTGACTTGAAACGTTACGTTGCCATAAATTTTGCTATTTATACCTATAAAAATACATGTCTATAAACGAAAGCAAGAAAGTTTTACTGTCCCTCGTAATCATTTAAATTTTTAAGTATCCTTATTGTTAGTTTCGTATTGCAATAGAAATTATCGACGTGTGGTTGCTTTGGTCGCGGCATACATAATTTAACGCGCCTGTGTATCGCGTATATCGCCTCTGGCAAAGTTGCTGCGTTGGTCCAGCCTGTGTGTCACAAAATTTTATGTCTACTCTCTGATCTTAAAGGTCACCTCGCGAATTACGCTGATACGATCTAATGCGCGCATAGACACTTTAGTGACTACGCAGTGGAGCAATTTCCAAGTAAAATCTATCTGAGCTCGGCACCGACGGGATCTCGATAGCGTTTTATTTATATTAATGAGTGTTAATTAGAACAAGCAAATGCACGCAGTTGAGTGTGTCATTCTATTAGTGTAGCTCTAATTATTGTCGTTTAAGATATATTGTTATCCATGTATGTTAGAGTAATTTTTCTTAAAGCACAGATATAACTTACGCGTAGGACTTTGTGTACCAAGACAACTCAAATTACTTCACAATAAAAAGATTCGCACATTTGTCATTTGCAGAAAAACCAAGATCTGACTGATAATAGCCGATAAGAACTGATAATAAAAACTAAAGATGGAAGGAGAATCGGAAAATAATGTTTCTAATAAAAATTCCAAATCAATTACTTGGCCATACATGAATGTCAGTTCGCTATCCATATCATTTTTGACTAAACTGACGGCAGCTGGTATCATCTGGGGATGGGGATATTTCAACTACAGCATAGCCTGGCTGATTGCGCCAATCGCGTTTTCCGTATGGAAGGCAGAACGAAAAAAGGACAACGAATTAAGAACGATTACAGCACAGGCGAGCGTGCTGGCTAAGGAAAAGGAATTGATCGTCAATCGAATGAACGAATTACCCTCGTGGGTGTATTTCCCGGACTTTGATAGAGCCGAGTGGCTGAACAGAGTATGGATTCATTTTCTTCACGTTGAATTATAAATTGTATAATCATTTTTCGCATAAAATATGAATATTAAACTGCTCGACAATTTCAGAGAGAATCTCGATAATATTATTACCATAATATTATATCTCACTTTTTCAGATCTTATATAAAGTGTGGCCAAGTATGAATCAATTCGTCCGTCAGTTGTGTAAGCAAAGTATAGAACCGTCGATTGTTGAGAAACTGACTGAATATAAAATCAAAGGCTTTCAATTTGACCGTCTGGTTCTGGGTCGCATTGTGAGTTTATTTCAATTCTATTGAAACTTATGCAGCATCTCGTTTTTTTTTTTATATTCCTGTCTTTTGATTTTTATATCTTTTCTAAAATTTACATAAAATGATCTTTTACAGCCACCAAAAATATACGGGATCAAAGTGTATGATAAAAATACCTCAAGAAACGAGATCATCTTAGATGCAGACATTATGTGTGTATTCTAGGTTTTTCGCAAAGTATAATAATAATTAATATCTTGAAGAAACCGTTTATTTCAACTGTTATTTCTATAGGTATGCTGGCGACTGTGATATTACCTTTTTCGTTGGAAACATTAAAGGTGGTATTAGGGACTTTCAAGTAAGTATATTAAAGACCGATACATGATATTATGGAAAATATTTTCTGCAAATTTTAATAAAAATGTGAAAATTTTCAGATACATGGATTGGTGCGCGTTGTTATGAAACCTATGCTGCCGATGATGCCGTTAATCGGAGGTGTACAGATATTCTACTTGAATGTTCCTACTATTAACTTCAATTTAGTAGGAGTGGCTGATGTATTAGATCTACCTGGATTCAAGTACGATTTTTTCATAAAAAAATCTTTTACCCTAAAACTGATGTGACAAGCAATTAGCGTTATTGCTAATTAAACATAATTTACGTAAGATACGATGCTTCTTTCAGTGAAATTTTAAGGAAGACAATCGTTGAACAGATAGCAGCCATTCTTGTATTACCGAACAAAATAATTATACCCTTAAGCCAAGAAGTACCCATGGAGTCCTTAAAAATACCTGAACCTGAAGTAAGCTCTACAGAAATGTCTCATATTATACACTGCATTATTCTTACACTTTTTTGATAATTAATATTTTAATCTTTTCTTATATTAGGGCGTTCTGAGAATTCATGTAGTAGAAGCAAAGCATCTGATGAAAAAAGATATTGGAATGTTAGGTAAGGGCAAGTCTGATCCGTATGCCGTCATAAATGTTGGTGCCCAGGAATTTAGAACAAAAACTATTGACAATACCGTTAATCCAAAATGGGACTTCTGGTGTGAGGTACGTTTCATAAACGGACACAAAATATTAACGTTTAATGCATGTGCTTTACTGTAATCTATCAACACATAAAAAAAAAGATACAACACAAGGTCTTCTATATATATGTGGTAAGAAAAATATTTCAGTAATTTACAAAATAAATTTGTATAAAAACTTTTTATAGACAGTTTAATTCATCACGTTACTTTATTCAGTTAACGATATAAATAAGATATACCACTCTCTTGCATTTAACTTTCCTATAAAAATATGAACAAGTATATTTTATATAGCATTTATAAATATTCAATACAATAAATATTCAATTGCTAATCTAGCGTTCTAAGTAATCAACTCTTCTGCTTTCTCACATAACTCATACATACAATTTCTAATCAATCGCAGACACTTTTCTCCCTGCGACTACATATTTCCTATTTCCTGTCACTCTTAATGGTTAATGTTGCCTTTTCCAGTTTGCAATTAGAATGTACATTTTAATCTTTCTATGTTAATATAATTTAATTCCATAAGTTGGTATGTATGTGTGTATGTGATGTGCAATATATTATATGGGATTAGTGTGCCGTGACTTCAGCCATCGCGCAACAACTGACTGTACTGCTGTGGGACTATGATGACACAAAGGGCGATGAAAGTCTTGGAAGGTATAGTTATATATAACATGTACTTTTTTCTTTTTTTCATCGTTCATTTCAGATTTAATGTCATTACGCAGGGACAAAGTCAAAACTAGATTCTACAATATACATTACACAATTTTCTCTCTTGTTAATCAATGTTTATTGTACAATTTTTATTGTAATGCATATAATTCATCCAAAATCATTTATTAAATTTATTCATTTTATTTTACCGATCTACGGAAAAAGCTTCTGTTGCATGATGTCATAACGCTGATGTGTAATAATGTTTATATTGTTGGTTTAAGTATTGTTTGAGTGATATTTGTGTGCATGTTGGGGATCTCATTTTATCTTTTTAATTTTCTTTACTGACACCATGTATTGGACACAAAGAAAATAAAATCGTCATGTTGCAAAATAAATATTGCAATCATTGTTCAGATGAAATTCCGTACATCATGTTAGTTAAATTCATAATAAATGCATTTGGCGTACACTTACATAGTGCAGCAATGTAAAGCACGGAAAGAAAAATAATAAATACAACGAACAATATACAGTTGCCATAAGAAAAACTGTCGCTTTTATATGTTTCATTTTTATATTTGTTATATACAATATGATATTGGCACACAGGCTATGATCAGTTCATGCAATATGCAAGAAGCTGTGGTATCTCTTTGGGATTGGGATGCAAATGTCCCAGGGGTACAATATGATGATTTCCTTGGCAGGTAGTAATATTATGATTTGTGAATGAGGCAATGTTTGCGCATGCACTAACATGAATGTATAGACTCAGATTTAGATGTTATATTTTAAGCATGCGATTTAGCCACGTTCGTAATTCTTGTCTTTGTGGTATAGTGTGTGTTATTTATATAAATTGTAAAATAAATAATCTATTTTATTTATCACTATTTTTAAAGACTTATTTCACTAATGCTGCAAATATTATAGCTTGTTAAACGTTAAACGCGCATTGCACGAATATCTTCTATTTTTTCTATGTATAATATTTTTTTATATAATTCTTTTAAAATAAAATATATGTACTACAAAATTTCAGAGTTTATAACTTTTTAACTTTCTTTAAAATCTTTTCTATATTTCCTATAATTTTTAGTGTATCGATTAATAATCTGTGTAAGTTTCATTAATCTGTTGTTAATTAACTTAAACAGTTACTGGTTTTTTACAGCTTTTTGTAACAAAAGAATATCGTACAGTTAACAGTTTTGTCTTTTTTGGTCAGTTAATTAATCAGAGTGATTAGGTGACTTGTTCAATAAGAAAGGCAACTAAAATAGACTATGTGGTGACAGTTTATAGTGGAAGAGGGCTTGGGAGCTTACAACACGGTGGTTGCCCAGCTCTTTGACAAAGACAACGCTGCTCAAGATGATCCACTTGGCAGGTATTCCTGAATGTAGCAAATACACCGATCTCAGACCAGATTAATAATGCATTTTAAGAGACTTGTACAGAATGTAAATTATGCGGATACTCTGCCATTGACTATTATTAGATTATGCTTGAAAGACTGCATTTTTCTTATTATATGAGTTACCTCTGAAATACTGCAGCGCATTTAAAGTATTTCAAACGTAAGCATTAATCACATATCTGTGATATGCATGCCGTTTATTCAAAGCACACAAAAAATATAGTATTTGAAAAATATTATAAAACTGTCTTGCCAGTCACAATTCGGAATTAAGGATAATTCCGACTTTATGTCACCACATTACTCTCGTTATATGTTAACCAAATATTGAGAAGTCTATTTTATTTACGCAAAGTAATGCTATGGAATGTTGCATGCCTAGTTTTATAAACGTAAATAACGTGCGATGATGTTTTTATATCATTATTCGACGATAAAATCAGTATATTAAAAATAATAAGCTGCATGAAAGGTTTCTAAATGAAAATTGTATCACAGATTTTGTATTCAAATCACGAAGGCGTTTCATATGTAAATTTAATAATCATACTGCTATCTCATCATCATTGCCAAAGTACACATCTAAACTTTGCTGAAATAATTATTTATTCTTTAAAATTTAATGAAAATTTGTTATATGTAATTTAAGACTTTTGAAGAGATCCATTTTTATTTTGTATTGTGACAGGGCCACCATCGAAGTTAATCAAGTGAAGAAAAAGGGCACGATCGATACAGTGAGTACGGAATATTTATAATATATAATCTTCTTATTATACTAATCGATTTTATTTTGTAGTGGATCTCCTTGGAGCAAGCAAAACACGGCATGGTTCATTTGCGATTAACATGGCTACAATTTTCGAGAGACTCTGCCGATTTAAAAGCTGTAAGTAGGAAGAAACGCTCACATCTCCCCATAAACGCTTGTATATTTTAAATTATAACTCTTGTGCAGGCTCTAATAGAAACCCAAGAACTTAGAGTTACATCGATGAGTACAGCCGTTCTAATACTCTATATCGATTCTGCTAAAAATTTGCCGGTACGTAAATTTTACGTCATGATATGTAAAAAAAATTGCGCAAGAGTTATCTAATAAAATTTCCAACACGCGCAGTGCATCCGAGGAAATAAACAACCCGACGTTTATTTGGAAGCGAGCGTGGGTGGAAAGAAAGAGAGAACAGCCACTGTACCACGTTCTTGTGATCCTGTGTGGGAACGAGGATTCACTTTTTTAGTTAGCAACCCCGAAACTGGAATTTTGCACATGAAGGTTTTCTGCAAATTCTTTCAGATAACGATAAGAGAGCCATAAGTTTGATCGTTGTTTAATGAATGACCTCGCGTTTTCTTTTCAGATTATAGATGAGAAAACTGCCATGACAGTTGGGGAAATGAGGTATAATCTTTCCCTACTTTTGGAAAGGAATAATCTCGAGGTGACGCAACAACCGTACAATTTGCAAAAGGCCGAAGCGGATAGCAAGCTTGTGCTGTCAATGTCATTAAATGTAAATAGCTGGAAATTTTATATGCGCACAATTCAATGGCGGAACTAGATGTGCCAACAGGAATTAAAATAACCTGTATTTACAGATCCTGAAATATGAACAGCCTGAACCCACTTCCGAGGAAGATGAAGATGATCATGATATCAATGAAATAAATAAACGAATCGAACGTCAAGAGTCCAACATTAGTAACATGGTGTCTTCCAGTGGTAAATGAAATTGTTTTAATAAATCGCTGAAAATTTCACACTTTTTTGGACCGTAGTAGAGTAAAACGTTTTGCTTATAAAAACACTTTCCTAAATTCTTGGTAATAGAACATGAAAGCTATCATATATAATGCTATACATTTTTTTATAGTACCACCGAGTCCGCTTAAAAAACAGCCGTCGAAAGAATCGGTCAACAGTCAACCTCGCACTGGATCCCCCGCAGCACTTTTGCCTGAGGAACCAGCAGCGGTGGAAGAAGAATTAATAGTCAGCACTAGCGCTCCGTCCTCTTTCACCGGAAGCCCTCAGCTTATCCACAGAAACCCGAGCGTCACGTCTTCCTCGGGCGAAGCGAAATTAGGGAGAATACAATTGACTATACGTTACAGTTCGCAAAGGCAAAAGCTTACCGTTTTCGTACACAAAGTTTCGTAAGTTAATCTCGATTAATCAAATACAACATCCTTATATTCGTTACAGTCACTGGCATCTCCTGTCATATGTACACGTTATATATTGCAGTAATCTGCCGCTTCCCCAAAACGATCCACATAATATACCGGATCCGTACGTAAAACTCTACATTTTGCCGGACAAGCACAAAGAAACGAAACGCAAAACTGCTGTGGTAAAGGACAACTGCAACCCAACGTTCGACGAGCAATTCGAATACGTGGTCTCGCAGGGAGATTTAAATACGCGCGTATTAGAAGTGTCTGTGTGCACACAAAAGGGTTGGCTCTCTACCGGGAGCAACGTGATGGGACAGATTCACTTGAAATTGAGCGAAATTAACATCTCGAAGACTGTCACCAGCTGGTACGACTTACAACCGGAAATTAAAGACTAGAAGAAGAGGAAAAGTAAGTGGGGATTTGAGCGTTTGTGCGTCTGCTTGACGAAACAACCGCTCAAATACCCACTTAATAACTTGTACAAACGATGAAAGTCTCAGATATTACAATTACCTCTATATTACGTTGATCATTGTTGAATTTACGACTTATTCAGGTAAGTTGCTATGCGGTGCTATGCGAGATGCGAGACGTCTTGCGAGAAACGATGAAAGATATTATTTAAAGAGGTATTCGTACTTACGCCGTATAATGGCATGAAATGATCTGATATGTAATATATATTGCCGCAATCATACAACAGAGGCGGATTGGCTTGTAACTTGATTTAGTAACTTGAAGATAATCTATAAAATATTTGAATACGATACACACGCGAAGAGATCTCAACAAACAAGGCTTTATTGTTATCCCGCGTTTGAAAATGTGCCTAAAACAGTTAAACGCTGGACGTTTAATTGAAGAATCCATTTGGCATGCAATACATATTATATCCGTGAATCTCGATTGTAAGTGAGCATTCGTAATTTATGAGAATACGAAAAAATAGTGATTAAACGCACGTGCGTAAGGAATATTGAAAATTTCTCATGCCCCAATACCGATCCGCATCTGGTATCAAATATATTTTGTACTTTCCTTTCTGTTTATGCGATGATTGAGTTGCGGCATAAAATACACACTAGGTGCAGATACTATTACTAAATGATCTGAATAATGTAGTATATAACATGACTAATTTATATGCTAATGAAAGCTAGTTAAGTAAGATGCCAATTTTGCGACATTGTGTTTTTTTTTTTACTATATTCCAATACTGTTTTATTACTAATAAAATTAAATAATGCATTTATCAATTGCACAAGCAATTAAATGAATGATTATACTAATATTAAAAAATTAATATTTTATAAGATTCACATTGGTATATAAGTTATACGTCAATATAGTTTTAATACGGCATTCTTAAAACCAAATTATTATATACGCTTTATACTTGTATTGGAGATTTTGCTACATTATACATACATGTGTACACACATAAATATATCTATGTATCTATATTCTGTGACGCGCACGACTCCGTCAATACTGTCACAAATTGTTGAGAACAATAAACATTATGTGCATTGTCACCGTTCGTTATTTCGTGGCTATTAATATAACAATTAAATTCCGATTTGCATTATGCAGCTACTTTTTAAAACGAAAACTGCCTATCCATTTCTGTAAAAAATTTATCGCAATTATTATTTTGGAGTTATATAAATTAATTTGTGGCAATCCTCTCTTTCCCGAAGTATCTACATCAGTAATTAGATAAGAAGCCACTTTTACCTCTTCTGTAAAAATCATTGTGCGTTTTCTCCCTGCGTATTACCGCGACTACCGTATAGATCCAACGATCACCAAGGAAACTTAACGATATAACATGAACATGGTGCTGCTTATCAGTAACATTCTCACAGTACCAAGTTTTTATATCAATCGTATAGCCTCTCTGCGCTATCTGTAATGAATTTATAACTCAAGCGATAATTTAACTGTGAATTGATAGAATTTTTATCAGTATGCAACGGACACCGATGTTACCTTGCCTCCCAGGATTTAGCGTTGACAGGAATGTGAGTAATCTTATATTCATAATATGGTTACAATACACGGTATCGGCAATATTTCACATCGTTATTAATGCTATTATTCGTAAGAAAGCATGTAATAAAATATAGTTCACGTCAATCTAAAATATAGACGCAATATGAAATATTAATGCGCGCAAAGAGAAAAATTTACATCGTAAATATGTTTGACAGCTCGGTAGAACAAGATTTCACAAGAGCCAGAATTTCGACAAGATACACGATGGAGTTTATTATTTATCCGAGAAAGCGGATAGGAGAGCGTACAGCCGTTATGCGTCCATCTATCCTCGAGGGGAGGAGCCAGAAATTCCGCCGTGGCTTGCATACGATGGCCAAGTATGACTGACAGTAAATGGAGAGCCTCATTAAAATAGAATATCATATAATACCTTTTAAGGAATTCTTTTATAACATAATATTTTATATAGTAATACGCTCTAAAGTGACTCTAATTAACGTTACTTTGTTTCAATTGCATTTTTTAGAGACTCATGTTCAAAGCGTTTTTCCAAGAGACTGTGCAAGAGAAGTGGAAAACAGCCTTCCACATTCGCGTGGTGAACATTAGCTTTTTTCTCGAGGACGGAACGATGAAAATCGTAGAGCCGTCTGTGGACAATAGTGGTCTTGAGCAAGGTTCAACGGTGCATTTCCTTTCAGTTCAATTAGCAGCAGGACAACATTGAACTTTTACGTTATTTTATTTTTGCATTTCATTACACTTTTATCTTAGAGGAAAAATTGAAGCAGAAATAATTGTTTTTAATTATTATCAATGTAAAATGACACTTACTATAATTGTTGTATTAATTTTCGATACAATAAGGTGTTTTGGTCAGACGTCAAAGGATACCGATTCCCGATCCAGTGAAGTATAGATATTACGACATACTTGACTTGAATATCGGAAAGGAACCCGAGATATACGGGCGAGTGTATAAAATCGTAGATTGCGACAAATTCACGAGGCAATTCCTTAATCGCCTGGGGATACCAGTACCCGATCCGATCGATATACCAAAGGATCCGTATCGCGAAGTTCGAAAAGTCGTAAGTGCAGAGTAATAATAATCGTACGTCAACAAAATCAGCCTAACGTTTTCATCGCATTATACTGTTAACACACTTGAAATTTGATTGTACGGCAGGAAGTATTTCCGAAAAAACCTAGTCGCATGGTGGACACTCTCGGTAACTTTTTGAAGTATGACAGACAGGTGCTCCGATTTTACGGATACTGGGACGATACCGAGAGTCCTCACGGTATTATCCACGATCTCGAGCTGCATTATTATCTCTCTGATAATACAATGGAAATCAAGGAAAATGTACCGCCGAACGCTGGTCGAGATTCCGGCCCGATGCTCGTTAAAAGGATGAAGATACCGAAGGTGCAATACTTAAAATACGTTTTTTTTTTTTCGCGAACTTCAAGAAAGATTGCCAATTTGCTGCGTTAAATTTTGATGTTACGTTGAATAATGCATTATCATAAAAATTGATCACTATTCCAATTTTTTATATTTTTTACTGTTTTAATTTTCTACATGTGTGTTTCGAAATTAATTTTCCAGTTTTATAGCGGCTTGCAACCGATCGGCGCGGAAAATCATTTCACGGTTTTGAATGTATTAGGCGAGAATGCAAGGCAGAGCTATTACATGATGGATTCTCTGGACACCGGCAACATTTCCACCGATTATTACAAGGATAATGAGTTGGGCATCGGAGCGGAGATTAGTGTTTTCGGCAGAAGAATTGTCATCACAGACATGGATGCTTTTACCAAGGAATATTATCGGTATAATGAGGTTTTACATCCGTGCTTATATCAGAGCTTGATCTACATATTTCTTCAATGATCTTTAGAACGAAGTACGGCTTGGATGACTTTACCCCTCTGACAAGGCCTCGAAAAGGCGATGAATACCAGAAGATCGAGAGGTACATACCGCCCTACAACGGTTTTGGATCTTACGAGGATTCCCTTGGAAACTGTTTTACAGTATTACCGAAACCGCCTAAGACAGACTTCATCAAGTTTCTGTATCACGACAAGTGAGTCACAAGCAACGTACTTCGAAACTGCCTTTCTTTTCATTTGATTCTATTCGTTTAATTCATTTTTATTACCATTTCAGACAGGGCTTTAATAGTCACGTCTTGAGATTTCGGGCGAAAATGGTATCAAAAATCCCAGGAAACGAAGAGAGACAATTCATTATAAGACTATATCTCATGGACGATACGATATCGATTTTCGAATTGGCGAAACGAAACTCAGGTATACCCCAAGTCTTTAAGGAAGCTTAAAATTTATCAAAGATTTATTCCAAATGTGTCTTAATATTGAAAAATAAGAATCGCTGATTTTTTTATATTTATAAATGAATAGAAAGTCAATTATTAGACTGTTATAATTATAGTGATATATATAAAATATAAATACTTCGTAATATATTAAAATAAAATAAAGAAATCGGAGTAAAATATTAGAATAATATTAAAATAAAGCGAAATTAAATCAGGCTTTCAGAGATCCTTGTTCCAAAAACGGATGCCGATAATGTTGCCTGGTCAGGATATTTTCACAAGCAAGAAACCGGAATACTACAAATCATACGATTTTTACATAGGAGCACGCTTAAACCTGTACGACTTTCATTTCGAAATTACATCCGCGGATGTTTATGCCCTGCGTTACATGGAATTACATTGCGACAAGGTGCGCGAAAACGTTTCTACGTTTCAACCGATAAGTAAATTAATTATAGCTAATTCGTAAAAAGTTCCGTTCGAACGTTGCAATGAAATTATGGTTCACGAGGCTTGACTTGCTTACGTACATACGCGTTATTAAGGAAGAAATTCTCTTCGCAGTTTCCCAAAGCGAACAAGAAATTGATAATGGAGAAACTTCGAGAGAGTCTACAGCCAGTTTACAAAGAGTTCGTTCAACTGTACGCCCCACCTAAAGACGCGAAAGACGATACTCGAATTTTAGAATATGAAAAGCTTAAGTACGCATATATAATAATTTATATATTTCCGTCCACGTTATCTACATGTTTCCTATGATCAAAATTACATTTTCAGGGAGGCGTTACACCGCTATATGGGGGACAAGATAACGGAACACGAAATGATCACGATTGCTCGATATTATTCATCTCACGAGAAGATAGAACACCGATCGAGAGAATATGTGAGGTGCGCGAATCCTAGTCTCCTAAATTAAAAATATAAATCAAGACTGTTATCATTTTCCTGAACTCAGATAACAAAATGCGAAGAATTTGTATAAGAAATCTTTAATCTGCATCGGTGATCTTTAGATTTTTTTTTCAATATCAGGATATCAAAGATTTCTGTGTTACAAGCAATTAAAAGTTAGTGTAAAAAACAATTAAGAAAGTAATTAATTGGTAATTAAGAGAATCGATGATTATCTTTAGACGTTTGCTGCACACGGAGCTACACCGATTTTTGTGGTACGATCTCGATCGCTTAAAGGAGGATTTACATCACTGGGACGGCGACAGAACGGGATTTCTATCTCGGGAATCCCTGTATACAATCCTGCGCGGCTGCAGGATTCCCGTCGACGTGGAATTGCTGAATTCCATGCTGGATCAGTAAGTTTCAAACAAAATTGGCGACTTAATCAATCAAAAGTATTTTGCCTTATTGTTATTATAACATGTTGTGATTTCTGCAAGCTTGCGCAAGGCTGAAGACGGCAGAATCGACTACGACGACCTGCTGCGGTTCATGAATGTGAAAATCGATCCCGTGCCACCCGCTGAACCCGTAAACGTGAAAGTACGTTGATTTATCATTATATTTCTGCACGAAAAAAAGCGATACATTAACAACATTAATCTAATTGGAAATAATCTTGTTCAATAATAGTATTAATGAAACAAATAACATTTTATTAAAACGAGAACATGATGTATTTGTTTCATTAATAATGTTATCGAATTAATAAGATTATTTTCAATCAGACTAGTTTCAATTAGAGTTGTTAATATAACATAAATTTTCTTGTAATTTTTTTTTAAATTATGCTTTTATTATATTTTATATATTATTACTTTCTTTTTTAAATTTACCCGATATATCTTTCCGAGAGATTCTTCTTGGGGGGGGGGGGGGAGTCTACTTTTTAACGAAAGAAATTTTAAGGAATTTAGATAAGACAAAAAATTAGGGGAGCAAATTTAACTATTCATTGTTTGCAGACGGCACTTTGGTGGGCATCCGAAAGAGAACCTGACTGCGGAGGAGGGATAAATTGGTGCGAGTTTATCAAGGATCTAGACATAAGGACGGAGGACGCGATCCAGAATAATGGCAACGTGGAAACGGAACCCGCGCTAGGACACTGAACGCGTTCGCGATCGAGATCTTCGCGAGAAAATATTTTTCGACTGCGACAACAATAATAAATATAACAGTCTCCTTTTTTACGTATATACATTCCTCCCAGTATTTCATATTTCAATTCTGCTGTGGGTATTTATCATAACGATTCTGTAGTGTGATTCTACAACTTGTTATGCTGTCGTTATGTGCTCATAACTGTAATTATAGCTGAAAATTTAAGTCCGCGCTAGCACGATAAAAATTCTCATCGACGGGGTGCCGCGAGATTGAAAAATGGCGGCCATCGCCATTACGTGTATCTCTAAAGTTATTTGATCCTTAAAAATGCGCCATTGTTCATAGCATTCTGAGTATTTTTTGAGTATTTTTCCTTCTGGATGAAAAGGCCCATTCAGAAGGGAAAGAAGGGTCAAAAAGGCCAGAGAAGGCCTCATATACATTGCGCGTTTTCAATTCAAATTTCATAAAGGCGAGAGGAGCTGACGGCGAAGCATCGAAAAGTCGCTTTGCATAAAGCTGCGCACGTAAAACTTTAAGCGTCGTAAGAAACATTATAATTGCGCGCTGCAGCCAAGAGGATGAGGTAAATTAAAAGAATTGCACGAACCTGGCCATGATGCCCATGACGAGGGTGCCCGTTGTAGTCTCGGTGCGGCTCCTCGGCGAGAAAACGGTGGCACGGACCATGGCGAGGGGCTGTGGGGCGTGGGACGTGACGCGAAGAGGCCTCGAGCAACGATGGATTGTCAATGCCCCGTATTCGGTGACGCCGTGACGCCTGCGTCCCGGCACGCACGCACTTCGCGGAATACGCTTTTCGATGATTTCAGGCAGAAGTCACCCACCGGCCGCGGAAAACCCGAAAAACGCGGAGCGATTCGGACCCGCGCGACTCGCCGCGACGCGTTCTTCGGTAAACTGAACACTGAACCGCGCGAGTGACCGCGATTTCAAAATTCCGGAGCGACGACTGCGACGAGCCAATCGGAGCGGGCGGTCGCGTCTGCCCGCTCGAGCTGCACTTTATGCACTTGGCGTCACTTTGCGTTTCTCGCGGGAAGACGAAAACGGCGGGAAAGCGCGAGCAAAGAACGAACTGTGGTTCAACATGACCACGGTCTTACGACCGTGAACATGACGGTAACATTCGGAATATAATTCGATAAGTATTATGTAATATATCCGAGAAGCGGATTACCGTGAAAAATGTAATCGTCGTAAATTATATAAAGAATATCTATTCTAATATGGCGCTCGCTTAAGTGGTCCAATTGCGACACGTCTGTGCATCCCTCACTGGCCAATTAAAGAAGAAGAAGAAGAAGACTGTGCATCCCCCTAACGAGCAATCGAGCATTACTTTCCACAATCCACCATGACAGTTATTGACAGTACCGCTCCTCGATAAGCGTTTAGCGTCAGTTGGCGTGGAATCGCGATTAATTAGTCGGGCGAATCAATCAATTAGTTGCTCGATCAGATTGCATCAACGTGCGGCACGTGCGCAGTCGAATTAGCCGAAAGAAAAGGAAAAGTAGCCAGAAACAGGTAACATTCTTATAACATACACGGGAATAATTGATCGATATTGATATGTTGTTCTATATATTGGCGACACTTTACATCGTCGCATTGCAATAATCACGCTTCAACGTCTCTTGGCATAAACATGAATCTCGTATTTAGCAGGCAAAGGATTTTTTTCGAGAGGCATACCCGACACCGTTCCCGGTTCCCGGTGAAACGATATTCACTCGACACGCCATGCGCCATGCGCCACCTCTCGCCCCTCGGCTGCTGAATTATTCATAATCAAAGTGCGAATTTTCCACTTTGGAAATTGAATTGAGTGAACATATACGTTCGGCACGAACGCACGCCAAATTGCATCGTGATTTTCGACTCGCGCGAGGATCAGGAAGGATGAGAGGTTACCCGCCATTTCCAAGCAACGTGTATTTGCAGAATGTAAATGTAAGTTACATCGAAATATCGAGCATTCTATGTACACTGCTCTGATCTACGTTCTCGAGGTCTCGCGACGACGACGTCGATTTACACATTTTAACTCCACGAGTCGGGAGGACCGGAAGATGTATTCGCCATCGTCCGCCGCGATACACGCACACACATCGAATAAATAGCAAGTAGCACGGTATAAATAACTCTTCTAATACGTACCGCCACGCAAGAGAAAGAGAGAGAGAGAGAGAGTAAGAGAGAAAGAGTCGTACACATTCACGGTAAATAATTTATCGCCTAAATAATTATCCGTCGCGGATCGGGATTCGCGACTTTCACGCGCGTGCGGCTCGCAGAATTAATTAATGTTGTGCTTAACGTTCAATTTGCGACGCATTCGCACGCGCAAAATTTCTTCTTCTTCGAGCGGAGTCGCATTTCCGTCGCGTCACTCATGTGGCAATTGTCGCCAATTGTCGCGGATCCACGTAAGTATATTCTCAATTGCACTCGTACGTCTTCACGACCCGCCTGCATGTCTTGCACTTCACGTAGCAGCAGCTGATGTACTTGCAGTCGCATCTCTCCAGGATCTCCTCGGTCCTGGTCACGTGGCCGCGGCCGCAGCAGAGGTACTCGCAGCCCTCGTAGCCGGAGCTGCTGCCGTTACACTGTCTGCAAGAGAATTTTTTCCCGTCTCATGATCATCGTTACGAGTAAAAAAATATTAGCTTTGATGATATTTCTCATTAATCGAGATTATATAAAATGTAATTAGTCGGATATTGTCATAGAGATCACCGTAGGGTCGCAGAAAATCAGCCTCCTAGAAAAATTATAGTCTAGACTATAATTTTTACGAGCTTCTAAAATTAATTTCACAAAAAAATGGTTTGAAAAAATTTGCATTCTAAAAATGAAATTTTGTTTAAATTAATTTTTGTATACAGTACTTTCCTAACGGCAATGTTTTTAACTTTTTTTATTATTGATACGGCCGTTATACTTCATCGCGATTATACCGGATATTACGGACGGATTAAGTTTCGTGTTTGCCATAATTAGACAGCGATATCTTTCTCGTTCCTTTCGGAGATAAAACGCGCGTAATTAGTGCACTTCGCAGGCGTGTTTATCTAATATCTTTCATAGTTCGTAACAGTCTCCTAGAAATTAATGTAACGATCCGCGGGAGGCATGAAGGCGGCCGACTGTATTATTTCAATGGCCTCGTCGAAACTTCTCCTCCGGTTACTTCGTTAAAAGCTCTCGGACTCCATTATTAATCGATTTGCATAATGTCCGCCTCTGACGCCGTAAAGATGACCGCCTTGCGCGATCGAGACTACCGCGTAAATTACGCGGCGTCAAGAAAAAAAAGGAAGGATCTCGAGGAGCGTTTACGTCGTAACGCGGAACACTGGTCCACGGAGCACGGTGTGTGATAAACATTCGCCACGCCCACTTTGTATAATTATACGCGGGCTTATAATTACTAGGTTGTAAGCTGTAAACCGGCGAGACGAGTCGGTGGTGGACCAAAGAACCTGACGCTATATATCAAACGCGCGGCGAATGAAATATCGGCGTGTCCGAAACAAACGTCGGATTAGAGCTCACGATAATCGTCCCTCCTCACGAAATTATCGGATTCCGTTGAAGATGTGTCGCTGTGTCGAGGAGAGAGCGAGAAAAGCACGTCGCGCTTCGCAGAAACGCGCGCGTCGATAAATCTCACCACGGAATTGATAGCGACATGCGAAATCGCGTTCGCGTCGAAAGAAACTAATATCCGGGCTAGATAGGCCGATATATATCAAACGATCGAAGGAATAGAGAGTTGGCTCGTTCGTTAATGAACTATAATGATTGCTGATCACTCGTGAAACTAAGAGGAGGCTCGTCCTCTATAAGACGAAGGATATGCTCTCACAATATCAAGAAAAAGGCTGTTTTGCGTTAGCTGAGTTTAAATTTCCGCGATCAGATTTTAAGTGAGACGAAATCGAAACGAGACCAACTTCATAATCTTGTCATTTGGAATTAAATACAAGATTCTACACTTTATTAAATGTACATTTTATTTAATTGGTGCAAAAGATTTGTCTCGTACCTGTCAAATAAAGTTTAAAATAAAATTGTGGCCACTAGCAGCATTGGTTTCCAATACTTTTTTCCAATTAGAAATATTCCTATATAAATTTTACAATTTTATTTTAAGCTTTATTTAACAGATATGAGACAAATCTTTTGCACCAATTTAATAAAATGTACATTTAATAAAATGGATCTTTTATATTTAATATCAAACTTAATAGAAAAGCGACAATACTTTTGCATCAATGTAATATAATCGTATCTTATCAAAATCGCATTTGGTTTCGCGTGAATCAGAGTCGGACGGCCGGATTTAACGCTAAATCTATACAACGAGAATATAATGGGTCATTTTAGTCACGCTATAGGAAAAATTATTATGATTTATTTACACCCAATACGTAATCTATGCGGGCATTCTCTTTCGTGCCGTTTCTTGCGATGCGAAATCTCGTGAGACACGAACAATGAGCACCGGATTTATGGACCGAGCGAAACGAGACAAAAGATTCACCGGAACCGCCACGTGCGTCCGGCACTTCCTGCGCCTTGTGGTCCCAGTTATCATCTCCGGAATGCCGTGGGTGATCTTAATTCACGCGGAGCGAGGCGTGGATAATCTGAGGACGATGGAGAGCCGTCTCCTTTCCGTTGCCGGAAAATCCGTGACGAATGCAATCACCGTATTACAAAAAGCCGCCCTTCTTCCCGGGGCGGATGCGGCTCGCGCCCTTCTTTGCCGCTGATGATGAATTAGTAAATATATCTTGTACAGTACAACCCAAACAGGCAGGATCCAATATACAATGATCTCATTGTTTTCTTAAATAATTTACAATTTTTTATTATTCCCGAATATCAAACTTAGAAATAGGAAAGATAATAAAGATGCGCAAATGTCAATTCAATATCCAATTCAACGAGAAGAAATATCTATATTCCGTATTCATCAAAAATCTCGTGGCACAATCGAGAAATCATAAAACGTCTTATTAAAAGCGCTCTTCGAACGGTAGCGCTAACTCGCGAAACGACATGTAGCAAAAATTAGCATTAGCACTTCTCGGGCGACGGAAAAAGAAAACGGCAACAGGACCGCGTGAATGGGTTCTGTCGTAACGGTATTAGCGCGGCGAACAGTCTGTCGAACAGGGCATCGTAAAACACGCGTGTTCATTCGGTTTCGAGAACAGGTTCGGAACGACCGAGAGTCGTCGGGATGGCGAGACGCGCCCTATCTCTCCAAGAGGCCTCCTCCCATTCTCGCCTCGTGCACGTAATTACCGGTGCGCTCGCATAAATAAACCTGGCTATCCGGCTACGACGTGGATAACCAAGATCGAGAGAATTGGGAAGAAATTCGTCGCGTGTGGCTAGGCATCACGTCGCCTAGGGACAACAAGAAAGGAATAGGATAAGGAAATTTTATTAGCACCCGATATGGTCCGACGCCTCCGGCTAACACTACGAGAAAAAGATCCGAACAGAAACGATAGATCTTCACGGAGATGTTTTTTTCTTTTTTTCTATCTTTCTTTTGAGTAGTGGTCGAATCAAGCTCCGAAAAGATTAACGAATTAGGAACTAATGTTGTATTATTATGTTAAATTATTATTGTTTAAAATTGTTTCTTAATTGAACATTGAACCAATTTTCTCTAAAATGAAACAAACATTTTATGGCTCATATTTCACGTTTATGAAAAATACAAGAAGCATAAAAGGAAAGCCAGGTTTGCATTGCTGAAGCAAAATTGGCTGTCACAACTATTCGAGCCAGTTTTTCATAGATCGTTAGCGACCAGGAAGGATTGCTAACAACTTTTACAAAAAAAGTGCAAGTTATAATATAAAATAATATATGGAAAAGATCTTTGCCGATACTATCTCGAAATAACCGTCGGAACACTTCGATTACGACTGGGAGATGAGTATAAGCGGGCTAAAAAGGAAGTCGCGAGTCAGCAGTGACCTGGGCGTCTCGTAAAAGCCGCGGTTATGGCGGTGTTAATGGTTTTTCGTCGCACTTTTACAGGCCGCCAGCCCATAACCAGGACTACAGGCTAGGAAAGTGCGTGCGATAAAATCGCCCGAGCTCGCTATTAGCCGACGCATTTTCGCGAAGCGAAATTACGTGCTATTTCCGTAAGAAAAGTCGTAGAAGATACATCAATCCTCGAAATCTACTTCTGGCGGGTTAATCGAAGTCAAGGACCAATTTTCGACTAAATTTGCCCCCCCCCCCTCCCTTTCTGTCTCTTTCAATACAGTTACATACATTGCAAATGGAGTAAGAATTTGCATATTGCAAGAGCAACAACTTATTACAAAGATGACCACTGTGGTCAGGAAAGAAAGGAGGTTCTCCAGCCCGCGGCTACCGAAAAAAGAAGTCGCCTGATCCTTACGTCGTATCTCTCCCTTTACGCCCACCCTTTACACTTTACGAAGCGGCCATACCGCTTTTCTGCCTGCCAAGTTGTCCTCGTTTTTTTTTCTCGTTGAGAATCAAGAGAGGTCAAGAGGAACATCTTCGCTCCATTAACGCGAAGGCTAAACTCTGCTTTTCAATCGTTCGTTAACTCAAAAGATTATTTGGATCTAGAAATTTGAAGTAAAAACGATTCCTGATGTTTTTGACAAGAAATAACCGTTCGCTGTCCATACGTTCGTTATACTTTCAACGGTGTAGTTAACGCGATAATCGACAGCGTTTGCACAAAAAGCGAACTCGTCACGTTCTTCGCTCGTTGCTCCTTCGTTAATGGACGGTAGTCGCACGAAGAAAGATCGTTTCGCTCAGTAGGACTTGATAAATATCCCTGTTCGTGCACTGCCGGCCACGTTAAAATGCAATTCGAAGTGCTTTTCTTTACGCGACACTTACGCTCGATATCGCGATCATATCGAAACTAAAATATATTGTGCGCTTATATATCACGCGAGTTTTTAACGAACCAACATTAACCTGATTTACGAGCTCGAACGAGTTTCATTCTGAAAACATAGTCGCTTTAAAGAGAATGACATCCCTTTCGCATTTCTTATTTTGATAAAGCTGGATAAATTTAAAAAAAATCGTATCTCCTGAATGTACGTCGTCATCGAAAAATCATGCGTCTCACACATTTTTTTATTTAAAACTCAAAAGAAACAAAACATCCTGTTTTTGTGGGATGACCAGACCGGACATTATTTTGCATGAAAATAACGCGTCTGACCTGCCGATCGTGCCGAGGCTGCCCTTCTTCTTATCCGGTAGACAGTAATCCGGACTTTTGGTAGTATAGAGCAGATTATCGTGGTGATACAGGGGCGGCAGTCTACCGCCGGATCTCGGCCTGACCTCGGCCGCGGTGGCGTATCTGCGTAGCAAACGACTTCCGGCGGCGGATGGTCCCGATGCACCCAGGCCGCGCCAGCAGGTACGCACGCTGCAGGAACCCGAGACCCCATGGCACTTGCACTCCAAAGTTAAGGATTGCTCGACCGCCTGTCGTACGAAGCATTAATCGCGATTACATCATGGTTCTTTTCAAAAATCAAGTGTCAAGAACGCTAATAGATAAAATCCTATTCCTCGGCTAGATTCATTCTTTTATTTAGAAAAAAATCTTGACTTGAAGTATTCCTCTCAGGACGTTTACTGATAGAGCTCCACAAACAATGAAAAAATATTTTACAATAAAAACAGTTATGAAAACAGCTAATATTTTAACTGAAATTTGAACTTTTTGTACGTTTAACGCTCTTCTTACTTATCAATCGCGGCATATACGTATCGCAAACACTCACCCTCCGACCCGCCCTGTTGTTGTGCATATTGACTGCGTGCATGAACTTGGCAGTTCCTCCGGTACCGGGCGGCGATGCGCCCTGAAGAAACCGCTTCGCCATCCTCGAAGCTGATCTCACGTCGTCCCCACAGCCGCCCCACTTGAAGGAGTTCCTCGCGGACAGCGTGTCGAAAGAGACGGACATGGTGGTGAAGGATGAGGGCGAGATAAGCGCGGACGGCGAGGGTGGTTCTCTTCGTGGTGGAGTCGCGCAGGAACAAGCCGCCAAGTTTCCCAAAGCGCACCCTCGTGCGAGTCGCCAAACCGCGGCGGCGGCCGACATTGCGTAAACGAAGGCTTGTTCTCTTGTTCCTATATGATAAATGCGCTCGTTAAAACGCGGAAATAGAAACACAAGTGAGAAAGTTTCTATTGCAACTTAAATCGATAGAGAAAATGAAGTCATATATATACGTTAGCACTGCATTAAAACACTAAACACATATCTAATATCTTCACATATATATTGATTAATAAAAGCAATTTTCAAAATTGCTTTTATAATCGTTAATTAATACAATTTAATTAGTACAAATTTTTTTAAGTTTAAGCCGCGTTAATTAAATTGCCAAATATATCTGATATTGTACCGATGTCAAATCAGATATTGTGATCTTCTTGAGTTAAATACCATACAGTTCTTTCTTTCTCCGATCGAGATGACTGAGGAAAAGCTGATTATCGTATGTACTTTCGAGAACGGAAAATACAACGTGGAACGTTACGTTCGTGGTCGTATGATGTATCTCTTATTGGCGCTTCTCGGTTTTCTCATTAACGGAGGATATCTCGATCTCTCGGGTGCACTTTTATTTACAATATAATCATCGTGAAACGCGAGCGATTAATCTAACGGAGGCTGGTCGCGAAGAGGGAGGACGAAGACCGTGGGGAGCTACGGTTTGTTAATGATCGCTAATTGAGGCGCGCCTGCCAGGTCTTCCTATTTACGTCGGAATTCCTCAAAGGATATTCGATACATTTTCCATCGAAACCCTCATCGACCTTCGCAACCCTTCGTCGCGCAAAATCACCGATTATAAATCTATTACGAGCAAAGT